>NC_071258.1:31033702-31113702 GCF_023375685.1 Ictalurus furcatus | reverse complement strand
ACTGAAACTGTATGTGTTCTCTGAGAGGTCTGAATTATTACAAGAGCTTCAGATGTGCTTTCGATGTGAATGAAACTTTATTAACACTTGCATGTATTTGTATTACACCCAAACTAATCTAACGGATATTATATTAGACAATTTATGCATCCATCCATTTTCCATACTGCTTATCGTACACAGGGTCACAGAGGCGCCTGTAGCCTATCCCAGGGGACATAGGGCACAAGGCGGAGGACACCCTGTACGGGGTGCCAACTCATCGCATGGCACAAACCAATCACACACTATGGACAATTTGGAAATGCCAATCAACCTACAATGCATGTTTTTGGACTGTGGGAGGAAATTGGAGTACATGGAGGAAACCCCTGCAGCACAGGAAGACCATGCAAACTCCATGCACACAGGAATCGAACCCCCAACCCCAGCAGTGCTATGCAAACATGCTAACCACTAAGCCACCCTGCCAACCAGAAAAGTTATGCATTTCCAATCACATCCCAGATCCTAGAAAACATCCAGTCCTGCACTAGATAGATAGATAGATAGATAGATAGATAGATACTTTATTGACCACGAAGGATGAAGACTATAGGTGTTTGAGCTTTACTATGCTCCTGCCCATGTGCTCTCTAACCCAGGTGTTTGACCCCTAACCCAGGTGTTCGAACCCTAACCCAGGTGTTTGAACTCTAACCCAGGTGTTTGACCCCTAACCCAGGTGTTCAAACCCTAACCCAGGTGTGTGAACTCTAACCCAGGTGTCTGACCCCTAACCCAGGTGTTCGAACTCTAACCCAGGTGTTTGACCCCTAACCCAGGTGTTTGACCCCTAACCCAGGTGTTTTGTGTGTTTATCAGGTTTGCATTATTAAACTCTGTTAGAACTATGAGGGTTGAGAACAGACTTGCTTATCCACCTCAGCTTATACGTTAAACGGGATGAACAAACCGACTAGAATTAATGTCATTGCTTATAATAAAGCTTATCATGAGGCGCAGAGTTATCACATCATCATTACTGCTACAGAAACACACGGCGCGTGCTGGAAGTTTACCTGAGAGGAGTGAATGCCGGGCTGCGGGCTCGAGCTGGTGCGCGCGCTGTCCGGGATCGAACGGCTTTTAAAACGGGAAAGCAGGAAGCAGGTGTGACGGCAAATTCCCTTCTGTCCTGAATAGTAGTTGCGGTGTCTCCGGTTTATTCCACAAAGAGCGGAGATGAGCGTGTTGCCGTGAGAACTGAACCGGAGCTCACGCGCGCGCCTCCTCGTCCTGCGCTCCGCTACCTGGGGCACGCGCGACTGCCCCCCCTCTGATCCCCACTAATGAGAAAAGCGGTGCGGAAGAAAAACTGATCTTCTGTGGAACAAGGACTCCGGATCAGCTTGCTCTGAGCACTGACAGCCAAAAACACGCAACACCGAAATACACAACTCAAACAGCAGCTCACCGGGACTGGCGCGAGCGCGGCCATCTTTATTGCTCTCTCTCTCTCTCTCTCTCTCTCTCAAACCGTTCTATCTATCTATCTATCTATCTATCTATCTATCTATACTACATGGCCTAAAGTATGTGGACACCTGACCATCACACCCATATGTGTTCCTTCCCCAAACTGTTGCCACAAAGTTGGAAGAACACAATCGTACAGAATGTGTTTGTACAGTTTGCTGTAACATTATAATTTCCCTGAACTAAAAGGCTTAAACGTGTTCCAGCACGACAATGCCCCTATGCACAAAGCAAGCTCCATGTAGACATCCATCCATCCATCCATCTTCTACCACTTACTCCTTTTCAGGGTCACGGGGAACCTGGAGAATATCCCAGGGAGCACGGGGCACAAGGCGGGGTACACCCTGGACAGGGTGCCAATCCATCGCAGGGCACAATCACATACACACTCACACACCCATTCATACACTACGGACACTTTGGACATGCCAATCAGCCTACCATGCATGTCTTTGGACTGGGGGAGGAAACCGGAGTACCCAGAGGAAACCCCCGCAGTACGGGGAGAACATGCAAACTCTGCACACACAGGGCCACGGTGGGAATCGAACCCCCGACCCTGGAGGTGTGAGGCGAACGTGCTAACCTCCGTGTACACATGCTTTGCCAAATTTGGAGTGGAAGAACTCGAGTGTCCTGCACAGATCCTTGACCTGTGGGATGAACTGGAACACCGATTGCACCCCAGATCTCCTCATCTAACATCAGTGCCTGATCTTACTAACGCTCTTGTGGCTGAATGAACACAAATCCCAACAGCCACGCTCCAAAATCTAGTGGAAAGCCTTCCCAGAAGAGTGGAGGGTATTATAACAGCAAAAAGGGGGAAAAAATCTGGAATGGGATGTTCAAAAGGCACATACGGGCGTGAGGGTCAGGGGTACACAAACTTTTGTCCATATATTATATCTATCTTTTGATCTGCTGTTGTTGTTATCCTACAATGTCCATGAACATAGCTCACAAGTCTGCTGACTGGAGGGATATAGGCCTACAGTACAGAGCAGCAGAGGTCAAAGGTCAGTGACAGGATTAGGTGGACTCCTAACCCAGTAATCATTTAGCACCCTGCAATCCTTATTTCATTTCATCTGAAGATGTTTTTCTTCATATAAAAAAAGAGACCTTCAGCTCACACAGTGTAATTCTCACTGTTTACTGTAAATGTTAAAGAGCGTGCTGTTAAAGAGCGCTCTGACTGTGCAAGACTTCAGGCTTCTACAAATTCAAGTAAAACAGCTTCCAAAAGCATCGGTACTAAGTTTGCATGACTCCAGCATATCTTCACCACCAGATCCCGGGACAAGGCCACAGTCCATCATCTTGGGTGCCTTGCACCTTGCTCATGTTCTGTTCTCCGGTCTCGCCTCTGGCGAACGCTTCTGCGCCACTCGCCTCAAAAACAGCTTCGTCCTGCAGGCAGACAGCCGAGAATGACGACCATCTCCATGCCATCTCTCTCCACAACCTTATGAGATCATATCCACAGCATTACATCTTTCACCACTCTCTTTCACCACTATCACCAGTCATTTCAGATATTTCATACTCTCATTTCATAATTGCCCTTGTCTCTGCAATGTTCCCCACTGTGTCACTTTTTGACTGTGTACAACGTTTACAATTTATTTATTTGACTAATTTAGAGTTTATTTAGAATTCTCTGCACTGTCTTTGTAGGAGTGTGCAACTGTAGCACAAGAATGTCATTGTACTGTATATAGATGATTCCAGCATCCTGTATGCACACGACAATAAAAAACCTGAAAGATGAAACTCTTACTTAATAAAACTGCCCCAAGGGCAACATAATAGGGGCATCTGTTGTTTACTGGAGCGTAGAACCTGTGTTGCATAGACCCGTGTTTATGGTTAGAGGAGCTTTGGGGGACATCAAACTTCATAAAAACCTTTTTGTTTAGAATCATTTGTTAGACACTTTCATTCATAGTGACACAATTATCCCAAATAAACACAGGGCTAAAGTAACTGAAGTAGTTAAAGTAACAAACTAATAATAAGTATATAATAATGCTGTCCAGAAACAAGTTAATACAGCATTAGTGAAAAAAAACGTATTCATACAACTTAATATAGCCTACTGTACAAATGAATGTAAGTTAGGGTAATATTAGTAATACACTGTAATAACAGTAGCAAAGAAGTACATGCAGTTTTGAGAAACAGTTTTGAGGGTAACAGCTTGTAAAATTAAAGGGAAGTTTCTCTCCAAACTTTTTCTTTTCCCAAAGTTTTCCTTGCAGTGTTTATGAACTGGACTCCACACGCCCCCGTGTGGCCATTAACGGTGTTGCAATTAGCAACAGGTGCATAATACAAGTGCAGAATTTTCTCAAACACAAGCCAAGCTAACCAAGTTAAGAATCAAATACATAAATAAATAGATAAATTAATAGACAGATAGATGAATACATGAAACAGAACAGATTTCTACATGCTGTTAGTATATTTGGGGAGATCGGAATTGAAAGCCGACCAGAAGGTGTGCACTGGTGGAGTCTTCAAACACACACTGGTTCTAAAATACACGTATAATTACAGGACCCAGTCTTAGCACAAACACAGCACTGACATTGTATTTTCTTCACTTAAAAGTCATTTTTTTTTACAGTTTAGTTTTGTGGATGTACTTATTATCTCAACACTTCATAAACTGCCTTCTCACCCATACACGGTACTGACATACAGCAAATTATTTTCTCTGCAACAAATAAGAACAAACAACTCAGTTGTGACTGATAGATACCAATTTACACCGATAAATAAATAATTAAATAAATCCATCAATCCAGTGAGTAAACTGCGGTGCACTTACTGAATGGAGAGATAGTAAACAGCATTGTACGCAAAGTTTCCAGACAAACAGGACATTTTGGAGAAAGAAAAAAAGTCCTCCATCAACGATGTAAGTGCTTCTGTGGCTGTAGGAACCCAGTTCCTTATTTATATTATGAGATCATATAATATTTAACTTAGGATCAACCTGAGAGATTATGTTCTGATTATGTCCAATTAGTTATCAACATATTTGCCTTTAAAGATAATCTGATGATTCACTTGTTCATTCATCTTCAGTAAGTGCTTTATCCGGAGCTTATCCCTGGAACACTGGGTGTGAGGCGGAAATACATCCTGACTTTCTTTACTTGTGCATGTGATGGCTCTGAAAGTAGTTCATAGCTGCCAGATGGTGGTAGTAATGGTGCAGATATTATACGGAAGTTTTACACTTATAACACTCATATGTGTATGCTAGGTAATGAGGAGGAAATTTTTGACATGATTGTGTTATATATTGTATTACTCATGCCAAGTGTGTTTAACTGGATGGAACACATAGTAAAATGTTGTATAAAGTGCTATGACTGTGATACAGTTGGACGATGGGGTTAGTAAATGTTCTGTGGAGTGTTCTCCAAGCTTTAAATGCTACAATCTGTTTGATGGAGCGTACTTTATAGTAATGGTATTACTACAGTGGTAGGAATGGTGCGAGTATTGTAACACTGGTTGGTAAACTGTGCATCTGGGCTGGCAGAAACAAAAACAAAACAAAAACAAACAAACAATCAAACAAAGATTTTTTTTTTCGAAAACCATTACAACGTTGCAATTTATAAATAAGTTTATATACTGAATTTGACCTAGATTGACGTATAGCCTACGTGTGTTAAACATGGTAAATTTGCTCCCATATGGCCTTGATTTTCATACATTTGGGTTATATGGTACTACTTTCCCTGCCACGTTGAAGCAAGTAGTTCATTTCAGCTTTAAATCCTACAATCTGTTTAGCCTAGGAGCCCTGATCAGTCTTCTTCCTCTCACAAGCCCTGACACACTTTCCTAAAGTGAATCTGGCACGTGAGTGCTTGCAGGACAACAAGTAAAGGACGTGTAGGATTTAAAGCATGCTGGCTAATGCTACTTCACTGTTAGTGTCGGACCCAGCACTCTGTTTTACATCTCCGAGCACAGACTCACACTTCTCTATTGGCTCGTTCTCAGAAGAGCCAGGGACAGCCGGTATAAATGTGCTAGCAGGTTTAAGCTTCTCTGTCTTTAAAAATAAATATAAAAAAAGAACTCAATGTAAGGATTGTTGCCATCCAGATCAAATTATTTCTAGGGTGTTTTTTTTTTTGGAATAAAACTTTTCTATTTACAGTGTTTGATATTCGGGGGAAACGTGTCATGAAGCCAGTATGGCCTTACATTAACCTGAAAAATGTAAAAATAAAAATAAACAAATTAGAAATCACTAACGTGGCTTCCTGTCTCACATCATCCTGTGGATACTTTGTCATGTAATGCATTGTTTAACACTACTATAAGTTTGATTGATAGATATTAGATGTTAGCTTTCTATCTCAGATCTTAGATAGAGAACATACTCTGCTCTGATTGGTCAGATGTCCCAGTCTGTTGTGATTGGTCTAGCGCTGTCAGCGTGTTTTGAAAAAGAAACGCCCACTACTGTAACGAGTTTCAGCTCCGTCTGTCAGCGAGCAGCCGATGAAGACCAGAGGCGGGGTTTATTGTTATAAACCTACGTAGGTTAGTACAGGAAGTAAAGTCTGGAATCACTAACGACTCGATTCAGCTGTTCAGAATCGATTCCTTCTTTTACGAGTCAATAACTCCTTTGATTTTTGAAACTTTGCAGATTTTTTACATTCACAAACAGCGACATATATAACACACTACATGAAAGGGAAAATTTGAAAAAACCATAACCGGTGCCTTTTTTATACCAAATGGATTTCCATGAATTGCGAAATTTCATTTTTACATTTAAGACATTTGACAGATGCCCTTAACCGGAGCGACTTACATTCATCTAATTTATACATTTGAGCATTTGAGGGTTAAGGGCCTCGCTCAAGGGCCCAGCAGTGGCAGCATGAACGCACAACCTTCTGGTCAGAAGTCCAACGTTTTTAAGCCATCATTGCCATTTCATGTGTAAATGCTCCTGAGAATGAAATGACGAATACGTTTGTTTGTATCCAGTTTGATAAACGAGTCCCTTGTTGGAGTAAAAGGTAGAATCACAGATGAAGTAACTCCAGAAGTCAGTACAGCAGGCAGAACCGTACACCACCAGCAGGGTGGCACGGCTTTAATCAGCTGTTCACATCTCTAATCAGCTCTGCCACTAATCCCGCTCCTCTACAACGCCCTTCTGCTGGGATAGACGGAGATAGACAGAACAGGGACAGGGAGAGGACTCAAGAGAGACAGATGAATGGAAAAAAGTGTCAGAGTTTGTACATTTGAAGATGAGCAGACTGCTGTTCTCTTTGGGAAGGGACTGTAGGAATATTGTGAAAATATTGCCTGCAGGTCACATCTCAAGACGCTGCTGATTCACACATCTTAGGTTCATTTTCCAACAGCCCAGATCATCTCAGGTCTTGAACCGTGCAGCTTCTTGGAGAGTTTAAGCTCATCAGTGGGTCCTGGAACTCTGTGAAAACTGTTTCTGTCATACCACGATGAACAGACCATGCATGGAACACGGCAACAGTGCAGAGGACACCTGTATCTCCACACAAGGGTAGGACACCAATGTGCTTCAGGAGAGTGAGAGACAGAAACAAAGAGAGAATCGTATATATTGCGTAATCCTTTAGAATTTTATTGGGTTGATTGAATTGAGATTTCACAATTGCAAATCCACTTCAAAAAGGTATTGTATTTTTATTTAGTCGCTGTTTGTTTCTCAAGCCGAGGTTAGTTACAATAAACAGCTTTCAGACAACCTTTTGACCAATCGTATGGTTTTATTATTCAGTCCCTAAGCCGATTATAACTCTTGGTTCATTCAGCAACAGGTTTGTGTTTATTTCAGCAGCCTGTACTGAAAAAAATGATATAAAGCACCACATATATTTAAACCTCGGTACCCAAAATGGGCAAATAGGCTAACCTTATCAATCATTAATTTATTTTTTGGGAATCAGACATTTTGTACAGACACATTAATGCAGAATCAACATTGGTGATAAAATTTACAGGAGGAATTTATAGAGGGTGCCTAGACTTTTGCACAATTCTGTATAGCTACTGACTCAACATGTCTATTTAGACCATGTGCTCATGGTTGTGTGTGGTGTGTTTAGAGAGAGAGAGAGAGAGAGAGAGTGAGAGAGAGAGTATGTGTGTGTGTGTGTGTGTGTGTGTGTGTGTGTGTGTGTGTGTGTGTGTGTGATGCTTGAGCTCATTAATGACTTAGGCAGTAACAGCAGGAGGACAAGGCAGGATTAAATCCAGCTCTGATGTCAGAGAGTCATGTGATACACGTGACATACAAACAAAATCTATATTCTGCAACAACACCAAAACAATCCAGTACGAAATCTTAAATATAGCTGACCTAATCTATTATTCGTCATTGTGAGATTATTGATGAAACCGATCTAGTATTATTAAGTCCATCAACACATTTTGTGCTCATTTTAAGCTCGGTACATAATTGAGCTTCTTTTTAGAAATCGTGTAAATAAATGAGTGAAAATATCCAGAAAAAGATGAATAATCTTATATTATCTGGGATAATAACCTGGGATCATTGAATGGAAGGCTGAACTAGTTTTCCTTGCCTGCAACCCATCCTCCAACACATTTTCCAGTTACATTAAAATTATGTAGAGTATGTTCAAATAAAATGTTAAAAATGGGGTCGATGATGCCACAGCTATCTGCACCCGGAAGCCATGGGAACAAAATTGGCTGTGCTGTCTGGGTATGAGAAACGGCATGCTCTCTCTCTCTCTCTCTCTCTCTCTCTCTCTCTCCTGTCAATCACAGTGACACTTGCCATTAGTGTGCGTCTGTAAGCTCACGTATGAGAAGGATGATAGACAGTATTTTCCTTCTCATGCCTAAGAGGAAGCATGTGTTAGCCTTCACCCTTTCTGGTAGGTATCTTTTATATGACAGGGGAGAGCTGGCTGGTGAATGAGAACTGGCAGAGGACCAAATACTGTCCTACACTCCTGGGCAAAAAAGCGACCAATCCCAAAATGGCAAATATTCAGATTTTAATAGTCTTAACAACAAATCATTGATCAGGAAATTCGCAAGAATGAAACAAATGCACTCCTGTGCCACCATTTATTTGTGTACTTTTACCTCCCGTGAACTGTTTGGGGAAAAGATCTTGTACGCAGACGTAAATGCATGATAATGATTCAAATATTTGGTGTAAAAGTCAAACTACCACGTGTCCGGGTGTACAACATTTTCCAAAAATATCTTAAGTCATACGAAGACTATATAAGTGAATTTCCCTCTTTCTAGCTTTTCCCCAAAACGGTTCACTGCACCAAACTTAAACGAGCAAACGGTGGCACGGGACGTCTCCGGGGTGCGTTTGTTTAATTCTTGCTAATTTCCTGAGCAATAATTTATTAAGACCATTAAAATCTTGATCATTTTACCATTTTTGGCTTGGCCCATTTAAAAAAAATAATAATAATTTTGCCCAGGAGTGCACATCAAGACCTTCTTCCTTGTCTTGTCTTTTATATGGTGGTCTGTGAAAACACATTAGATGTCACTGAGGCTGAATTCTGGTCAAAAATGACAAAAAGTCCGTTTTAGTCTGATATTTATCCGTCTATAACACACTTTCACACCTCAATTATATTAAAAAAAAAAAAAAGAATATTTTTTCCACCAAAAAAGGTGTAGATATCATATTAGATAAATAAGATGCCAGTTTAACAAACCTGGCTGTAAAACCATCAGACGATGTTTTGATTTACCAGCCAAGATTTACCGTTTTTATTTACTAGCCAAGAGTGCTTTCTTCATGAAGTGAATATCATGTTGATTATGTACCATATAGTGAAACACACAGAAATAGATTCAGTTAGTAAACTGTATGCATATCGGCTGCTGGATTTACCTCACGAGAAGAGAGTAGAAAGACTGCCGTGTGGATGAGGCTTTGTGGAAGCGATGACTTGTTTTCAAGGTCAAAGTTACTATATTGATATTCTCATTATGATAAATGAAATGCGAATTAAATTAAATGAGCGTACTACAGAAGCTGCTGTTAGACGAAGCTGAAGTCCTTCAGTGGAACGTGTAAACAATTGAGACAGAACAAGCACAGAGCTCTTAACAGAGCCAAACATGGTGGAAATCGATCACAATCAAACAACGACTGATCGGACTGTGTTAAAATGTTAGAACTGCAGTACCAATGCACTCGAATATTCTGCATCTGCTTAGCTAATTATTATGCAGTTCATCTTTCACACTTTTAGAGGCTTTTCTTAACACAGGAAGAAAAACAGGAAAGCCTCGGGAGTTTGTGTTTGATGACTCAGCTGTAATTCTCCCATCTGTCTTCTACAAGCTTATTTCTTATATTTCTTTATCATTGAACTAATTTTCAGCACATCACACTCCCAAGGTGGGAGAAATCCCAATCCCAGTGCACATGCATTCACACACTAAGCATGATTTACCACAGCAAATGTCTTTGGACAGAAATAGGAAGAACCCAGAGGAAACCCATGTGAACACGTGGAGAAACTCTGCACAGACAGTAATCGGACCTCAGGATCTTACTTCTGTTTTGTGAAATGTAATTGAATTGATAAAATACGAGGAAAAATAGAGCAATCCAGACAGGTCCATAACCGGCAAAATATTGCTAATCATATGCAATTCGCTTCAGCAAGCTTAAATAACATAAAATGCCAATTCAGTTCCTGAATATGACTGTACAAAATGAGAAAAGTTCAAGGGGTGAATACTTAAGACACTTAAGACACTATATGGTAAAACCAGAATTTGGATAATTTGTTTTCTTCGGTATCTTTAGTCCATTTGTGTGTTCAGAATTTACCTTTTCAGGAAATTACAGATAAATGAACACATTTAAGGGTTGTTGTTGATGGGTTATTGGTCCATTAACCTGGTTTGTTTGGTCTGGACCACTTGACATTAGACTCTGATCTCTTCTGCCGTTCCAAATTTTAATCAGTTTGAATATAATGCCTTTAAAATCATGCAGTCAGGCAGTTTTGTCCAAAAGTATACAGTATAAGATAATGTAAATGCAAGATTTCACCATGAACAAAGCCAATAGTGATAAAAGTTCTCAACTGACTAGTAATAATAATAATAATAATAATAATAATAATAATGTAAGTGTTAGGAGAAAGAGAGAAAACAGAAAGCTGACTTGTGCTATTAATAACAATCCTTATTAATATAATTTTCAGTAATGCATTTAATACAAGGAACACTTCATATTGATCGCCTAAAATACATCACAGTTTCTAGTGAACGGTCCCCATCCTTTTCCACTTGTAAGCTGGATTTCTCAACATTGGGGTTAATGTTACTCTGAGTATAAGCACCATACCCACGTAAAATGATAACATCAATTCACTGGAATATTCTGCTTATGTTGATTTTAACAACTTCACACTTCATGATCGTTCAGTGATAAAAAAAAAAAAGAAGAAAAAAAAGAACGTTTGCACTTATGCTGTGGTTAAGTGGCAGATTTTGAAAATTTCTGTGGGATGTGAAAAGGTCACAGGAAACTTCAGCAGATTGGGGGTGTATGTGGTACTAGTTAGGTGGCTGACATACATATTTTAGGAAATTAATATGAAATATGATTCACAAAATTGCCATTTGAGGTACAGGTTCATCTTGAAAGTGGTCAGGTAAAAGGAATCACAAAATGGAACATGTTATTTAGCATTAATAGCAATAATCAGGGGTGAACTGGGACCAAAAAGTGGCCCTGGACTTTCTGGCCCTGAGCGGACCACCACACCCGGCCCACAACACGCCACATCATAACATCATAACACACCGGCTCAGAGATGGTTAGACCAATTTTTAACACCACTTACTAGCATAAAAATATAACACAATACAGAAACTTAAATGCTATTTACGTATATTTATTTGAAATTTCACTGAACAGTTTATCAAGTCATATTTGTAAAATAGATAAACAGAAACAGAAAAGCAGGGTGACAAAGAATATAAAATAATCAAGACAGTATGTTAGTTAGTCAGGGGGCATCATCTGGGTGCAGTGTAGGAGAGCTGCAGCACTCAGCTGTACAACTCCTCAATCAGGACTGAAACTTTATTAACATTAACACGAATCCACATCTAATCCTTTTACCCGCTACAAATACACCATTACTACTACTACTACTACTACTACTACTGCTAATAATAATAATGTATTTTGTTTTCTAATATTAATATTATGAAATTAATCTTGATATTAGGCCTATATTAATAAATAAGTCTATTTCACCATGACCACAAACCATGAGCTAACAATAAGTCACTGTAAGGTACAGTAGGACAGCAGCTTATTAAAATATTCTTCTTTTGTCTAAACAGTGGTAACATTTATACGTATTTATTTAGCACTGAACATGAATCCACATCTGAATGGCTCATAATGGCTCATGATAATAAACACTCATAAATTAAGTATTCCGGTGGCATTTTAGCACATGGATTTTTAGAAAAACATAATTAAATAGCCAAAAGTAAAAACAAAACTTTCTTAACCATAAGTTTATGCAGCGTTTTGGTTCTCGGTAGCTCGGGGAAACTGCCGAACTTTGCCTAATGCTAAGTCCTCCCCTGGATGGCATCCATCTCTCCTCTGTCAATCACAGTGATGCTAGCATATATGAGAGCTCCTGTATGAGGAAGAGCTCAGAAAGAGTTTCCACTTCGTGTGTTACACTGCCCACTGATGCAGCATGGGTAGCAAATTACTTCCCATATCTCGGAGGGAGCATGTGCTAGCCTTCACCCTCAGCTGGTGTAGGTGTTGTTGGGAATTAGCATGAGAAAATTGGAGGGGAAAAAAAAGATAGAACAAAATCCTGGTTTGCATTCCTTCCAGAACGTGGAAGATATATTGCAGCAGAAACAATTAACCAGTGAAAAAACTGGTAGTTCAGTGTCTCCAGTTTTCTAAACATGAACCAGTTCAGCTTCTGTAGCAGATCTTCTTATTCCATTACTGTACATACGTTCATTTACGTACATGATTTAGCTAAAGGCAGCTCATCAGACCAGAGACTAGCTACAGAGCTAGAGACATTACCTCAAAAACTGTTGTTGCTTATCTGGAACTCATCTCTAAGCATCAGATTTTATGTAACTGGTCTCTCAGAGGAAATGAACTGTAGTCCAGCTCTGCTAAATAAAAAGAAATTAAAAACAAGACTGTGGGAGAGTGTAATCCATTCTGATATGCTCAAGCCCTGAATGAGTAATCGAAGCAGAATAATCCTGCACAGAACAGGCACATGGACAGAAAGATTATACTCAGGTCAACTGGGACTGCAGACAGATTAATGTATCAGCTTCATCGTCTATGCCCAGTGAAGGCTTTGATTCTTGGCTGAGTTTGATGGATAGCCAGTGTAGCCAATTAGAGGCTGAGGTGAGAATATTTTCCACACGGGATGCAAAAGCAATGATAGAGCAGATCCGCTGTGGACAGTTTAGCTCTGTCTGTTTAGTTTCACAGTGTAAAATTCAGAGAAACATGGACCAGCTTCCTTAAGCAGTGACTCGACATCCTGTATTCACATTGCCAGAGAGGAAACAAGTCATAACTGTGCAATGCAGATTAGTTCTCTCGTTGTGAAAGACCTTTTGTGCATAAGTGAACACGTGACCTCTGTGTGTTATCTGACATGTGTTTTTTTTTTTTTCCCATTTATTTATTTATTTATTTATTTATTTAAAGCAGATGTGCAAAGGACGTAAGAACCCAGGATTTGGTCATGTATGAAATTCCACTTCAGAATAAAAGGGACAGACTGCCTTTTCAGGTAAATATTACAGCATGGGGTACGATCAGAAAAACACTAGTACATACCATGAAAGTGCAAACGTTTTTGTTTTTTTTTAATATATACCTTTAAACCAAAGGTTTTAGGATTTATGTTGTTACTACAGGTAATAAAGATGGCCAAATACTGTTTGTTAAGACTTATTCATTCCTCCATCTTCATTACCTGCTTTATCCCGGTCAGGTTTTGGTGAATCCAAGGTCTATCCCAGGAACACCGGGCATGGGGTGGGAATATAACATTATTTGTGTTTATGAAGATATTAATAAGGAAGAAATATATATCAGTTAAACTATTTGCAACTCCCTTTTTTGAATGTGATATAACATTCTTATAAAATAAATAATTAATAATAACTTATACATTCACTCTTGCATCCAAAGTTTTTCTTTATATTCGCCCAACTATTTTTGGATCTCCTTTAGCTGTAATATTGCCCCTGTATCCATTCCATGCCCCTGCTCATTCCTTCTGACATTATTTGTTACAACTGCACCAGATGTTAGGCCTCGAGACCGAGAGGTACATGACAAAACCTATTTTAAAGATTGTTGTTTTGATGTGGGAAATATGTATACACACACACACACACACACACACAGACACACACATTAAATCAATATTTTGGATATTTAAAAAATTAAATGTAAAATAAGTGGTACATTTTTCTTTGGTTTCTTTTTAATACCTATGTCAGTGGGGGTGTGCAAACTTTTGTCTTCAACCGTATTTAGAGACTTAGACAAAAATTTTATTTGACATCCTCCAAATAATCAAGCACCCTCCCTGCAGCCCTGTCCTACTGTATATGGTAGTGTGTATATTGTTTTTTTTTTTTTTTTTATCAGTCTATTACCTTCATTTATTCATCTTCAATAAGTGATTTATCCTGGTCAGGGTCACGGTGGATCCGAAGTCTATCCCAGTTGGGAAGAAACTGGAGAACCCGAAGGAATCCCACATGGACAGTTACCCTAATGCATGATCAGACCAGAGATGGTAGAGCTGTGAGGCGTGCCTATTACATGCAATTTGCAAGTGTTCATTTTGATTAGATTGCTAACTTTAAACAACATGGCCTCACACCTACATTCATAAATATTTCTATTGAGTACGTATAAAAACGTTATAACGGTTAAGGTTAGGTTAATGCTTAACACTTTTGTGGTTATATTTGTCTGGAATGGAATGAAATCGAAGGGAGGGGGTTGAATTTGATCAAGTATCTTTGGTTCATTATATTTCCTATACATTTCTAATGAGATCAAGGTGATTTTGTATGAGTTTAATTGTTTTGCACTGTGCATAGATGGCTGCACTTCTGGTCCTGCCCTTCCAGGGCCGACCATCCATCCATCCATCCATCCATCCATCCATCTGTATTAGGATTTTAAAAAGAATAATCCACCAGTCTCTTGGGACCTTCTCAAGTACCATCAGTTTCTCCTACCAACCCCCCCACCCCTTTTTTCCGCGCTCTGTTTTTTCTCTGCAGATCTTTCCAGATCCAGCCGAGGTGGTGCTGGGTCCAGAGGGAACTTTGGGATGTGTGCCGCAGGGGAAGGAGCGTCTGCCCTCCATCGTGGTGGAGCCAACGGACATCAGCGAAGTGGAGAGTGGCGAGTTGCGTTGGCCTCCTGAGCATGAAGACTCTGAGGACGAGGACCTGTTTTTAGAGCAGTGCATCCCACCAGCTAACATTGCTGACTGGGGGGAGGAAGATGAAGATGAGTCCATCATCATAAGCAATCAGTCAAGCACCTCGCTGTTGGGTGTGTTTGATAACTTCATTCAACTACTATCCCCAAGCATGGACAGGGCTTCTATTATTCTGAATTCTTTTAAGAATTACAATTATATTGGGTAAATAAATAAATTAAAAAGTAAAAGATGGCTTGGGTCAATCCAACATTCACAGTTACACTGTAAAATTGCAAAACACTCTCATAATTCAATTTTCTCCTCTTCTCCCTTGTGTTTGATATCCTTTTGACCTCTGTTCTTCTTTACTTCTGTTAACAGAGCTTCAATCAGATGAGTTCAGAGATGACACCCCGACACTTCTTCCTGAAAATGCGCCTGCAGTAAACTGAACAAGCGTATCACAGTCCAGCCCATGGTGCTGTCCGCGATGAAGAGAGTGTCTTTGGTCCAGTTAAAGGACTTTTTCTTGAATATTTGAATGCTGGACTCAATATGTACCATACTATACAATGAACACTGTTGTTTTCAGTCTTCAGCGTTGCATTCTTGAACTAGGAACCAATGCAGGATTACAAAACCTTCAGTGACACCATTCAGTCTGTTAGCATGTCAGTAAAATTTATGTTCTGTTGCAATTTCTTTTTTTAACCTGCTCTGTTTTAGCAACTCTCATTGTTTTGAACATTAGCGTGCATTGACTGTTCCTCTTTCAATGACCTTTTTATCTGACACATTAAAACACTTAGCTAGTAAATTGTCAGTAAATATGATATAAATAACTTGCTTTTTGTCCCAGATAGTAGCAAAAGTATGGTAAAATAACCGTCACAAAAAGAGCACAAGTGTAGAATTCAATTAAGAGGGAGCTCAATCATGCTAATGGTAGCTAGCTAGGAATTATTTACTAGCTGTTTTGTTTCTTTAAATTATACACAATCTATAATTGTTTATATAATGCTGACAAATTAAAACTCTTTAACCTCTTGAGTTTGTCCCAGGAGCATGACATTCCTCGCACTGATTTTTCTCACGTTTACTTACCTTACTTATTAGCGTCAGTGAAATAACTGAATAACTGAAATATAAGTTTTGATTAAAATCCCAAACACTAGCCTAGTATTTAATCTTGTATTTATTAAAATTATTACTTTCATTCATTTTCAATAAGCTCTTCATCCTGGACAGGATCATGGTGGATCTGGAGTCAATCCCAGGAACACTGGGCTTGAGCTGGGAATACTGTACCTCAGTCCATCACAGGTCACCATGCACACACACACACACATTCACACACGTCTCACACTCAATTTAGAGTCGTTAATCCACTTCCACATGTTTTTGGGAGGAAAGCAAAGAACCTAGAGGAAACCATGTGGACATGGAGGATCGGGATCAAACACACTTGCATGTGTGCTGTTGTATGAAACCACCCAGCAGGTCATTTTGTTGGAACTGGCCATCCCTTGATCAACTCTGTCTGTGTTGACTCGGTGAGGGGTGTATGATTTTGACAGACCTGAAACACCTGAGTATCACGTAATATCATTGATGATGTGTCCAGGTGCATTGCAGGATTTAGAAGCCTATGGCTTTTCTGCATAACAAAAATAATAATCCATGAATATATAGTCTCTCAATACTAGTGTGTCTAGAGTGTCTGTTATATTGCATCATATTATCAATATGAAGTGATATTCTGACTTCATTATGCTGATTTGGTAAAAAGTACTGAAGTTTTTCCTGTAGGGTTTGTGTTTCATTATTTTAACTGTGCTTAGAGGTCAAGAGGTGTGGAATGTTTCCAAAAAGTGTACAAGGAGTTTATAATATAAGTGAACAGTAAAATATGTTTAAAACTTTACTTCAGTGGCTTAAACTGACAGATTAGCAAACACTCTTCCCCAAAATGACACTGCTGTTCTCAGCACTTTTCCACACCAACACTCATACAATATGAGTGTGTACACCAGCTACGAACGAGACATAAGTCTTTGCACAATTGCACCAAAGAATCACTTTCAGCATATTGAAACATTCACACTAACATATAATGGCTCTTTTAATGTGTGTATTTGGGGTATTATGTTGTGTTCGCAAGTTTTTCATGTGCCTAAGCACCCCATTAAGTGTTTGTTGTTGTTGTTGTTGTTGTTGTTTTAAAATGTGTAACGCAGGGTTCAGTACTTTATCTTGTTGTGCACTACAGTTGGCTTTGGCACTGGCTTCGACAGTTGAGCTTTGGTTATTGAGAAACATGGGCCACTAGTACAATAATGATACATAAAACGATGTGAAAAAGTGGAACTGAATATATTCACATGATTTTATCATGCTGTTTATCATAATATTTCATTTCTGTTTCATGCAGTATTCATTCATGAATTTAAACAAAAGTGCTAGCAAAATTCCAGTTCTGCTTTGGTCCAAACACTTAAAAAGTTGAGACTCTCTTTTCTCTTTTTCAGGATTTGTCATCAGCAAATGTCAAACCACAAACTGCAGTCAGGAACTATATGTGCACACTGCTCAATAGCTGAAGCTCAGCTCTCTAAGCCACTGCTGCTTCTCTACTAGCTATTTCTAGTCACTACTAGACTTCATGATGACCTGGCATAATTGTCCTGGTATCACTCCGCTGTTGAATTCTTGATTATGATTGGTCAGAAGGTGCTGATTCTTCTTCTATAAAAGCAACTCTGATGGTAGTTCCAGATCTAATTACAGTGGGGGAAATAAGTATTGAATGCGTCAACATTTTGTTTCAGTAAATATATTTCCAATGAGGTTATTCACATGAAATTTTCACCAGACATCAGGATTAACTCAAGAAATCCACACATATAAAGAAATCCAAACATTAAAGTCCATAAATAAAGTTATGTTTAATATAGCGGAATGACACAGGAAAAAAGTATTGAACATGCAAAGAAAAAGCAGTTCTCCAAGGCAAGGTAAGGCAAGGAACCAGCTGAAATCCATAAGTAATTATACCCCCTATCTGTGCAAATGAATATCAGCTGGGTTAGTAAATGGATGGTCTACAAAAAGGCTTTTCGTTACTAAGGTGTCACAAAAGAAACATCTCATGATGGGTAAAAGCAAAGCGCTCTCCCAAGACCTTCGCAACCTTATTGTTGATGGAATCGGATACAATTTAAAATCTCAGGTTCATATTAATTTGCTCATTCTAATACATTATTGTTTCTACAGTAACAGCTCATTCAGAGGGACTTAATATAAAGGACGCTCCATCTCCATGTTAAATTAAGACTAAGAATAAATGTGTTGTTATTTAACAAAGAAAAACATATGATCATTGATATCATTGATCCCTGTCACGGGATGTTTATTCAACAGTTTTGAATAGAGTCTCCAGTGTCAGTGCTTTGAAATAGTCAGTAAGGTGTCTGCCATGGGAGAGTCTTCAGGACTATGTGCTTTCCGGGTTCACAGTAACATGATGAGTGTTTTTTTCTGTGGCTCACAGAGAAAAAAAAACAAACACGTGAAGGAATGACTGTTTATAACTGCTATAATGGAAATGACAATAGGAACCATCTTGTCATATTCCACAACATTAAATGTAACTATAAGTTGATAAAAAAATATAATTGTTGTCGACTTTCTGTGGTATAAAAGGGATAAAACACTAGAGCACACCCTGTTTAATTTGATTCTTTAGACCTAAAATGACCTCAACTGTCAGCTGAGCTTCAGCCACAGAGTTTCCAAACAAAACCGTACATCAGCTTTGCTGAAAGTGGTTACTTGAGAAATATGTGGTATTTCACAAGCATGTTGTGTAAGCAACCAGCAAAACATGTAATGCTTACCAGCTACAGAATTTTAACAGTGGCACATTTGCAATACAAGCCCAGGTTTAGGTTACTTTACTTTGTTAGAGAATTTGTCATGACTGCTTTAATACACGTTACACTAATTCTCCTTTCAGAAATTAGTAACACTTTATATTATGGATAAACACATTAGGAGTTAAGTATTGTTCTTTGCTTACTGAAGACATAATTCGACAATTGTAAACAGTTTATTCACTATGAATTTAACTTTACACTTTACAATACTTTATAATACTTAACAATATTCTAAATATATTCAGAAGTGTCTAGCATTGAAATCCATTGTATAGGATTTACTAGATCAATGTGACTATATTCGTGATGCTTCTATTTGCTAAGGAATAGTTTTTACAGTGCATTCATAATGTATTGTAAACAAACAAACAAATAACAGATGATTGTTTCTACCATTTTAAAACACCCCTTAAAGCAGGAATTATTACAAAGCAGACTGACAATTTTGTCTATATATTAATATATAATTGTTTGTATAAGCATCTCTACATACACATACGTACACACATACACACACACACACACACACACACAATAAATATTGAATGTGTCAACATTTTTTTCAGTAAATATATTTTAAATGAGGCTATTCACATAGGATTTTCACCAGATATCAGTATTAACTCCATAAATCTGGAAATATAAAGAATTCACAACATTAAAGTCCAGAAATGAAGTTATGTGTAATAAAGTGGAATGACACGGGGAAAAAGTACTGAACACGCTAACTGAAATGTATTTAATACTTAGTAGAGAACCCTTTGTTTGTAACAACAGCTTCAAGGCGCTTCCTGTATGACGAAATTAATGAGCCGCAGTATTCAGATGTGATTTTGGCCCGTTCTTCTAAACATATTGTCTTTGAATCCAATTGAGCAAGATTTAATCAGGTGAATGAGAAGACTACTCAAGTAGAAACTTACTAGTCACTTCGTATCTGATTAAAAAGAAGGGGAAATCCTGAATTTCAGACTACATGGAGGACTGTAAGTCACACCTCTCCTTGAAAGTCTGTCTGTTCTGTTTATACGGTATAAAACCTGGGTTCAAGACAAAGCAGCATATCCCAGTCCTGTAATGTGTACAACAACACACAACCTGTCATTTTCAACACAAAATCTCACACACACACCGCAAAAAAACAAAGACAGTTGACTGTCTTTATTTTCACAACATGTTAACAACAAAATCTTGTCAGCATCTGCATCTAAACAAGACAACAGAGAACAAAATAACAGACTATGGTACAGAACAGAAGAGAAAGTGTGTGGAGAGAGAGCCAGAGTGAGAGAGAGAGAGAGAGAGAGAGAGAGAGAGAGAGAGAGAGAGAGAGAGAGAGAGAGAGAGTGTAAAACTGTGGGGGAGATGCATCAAATCATGGAAACGTCAACCCGAACTGGAGGACACAACACAGTGTGATACAACCACAAAACAGGTTCCTTTCTTTTCATACACTTGTAATATAATAAAAGTTCTACATATACCTGTACTGTATATCCCTTTTTTCTTTGAAACCATTTTTTGATAGGAAACTAGTTGAGGTGCTGATTACATGAAATAAAAATATTAAATGGCAATAGCAAGATGTAATAGTGGTATTTTTCGTTATATTTATGTTGCCATTGATTTGTGAAGGTTAAAATATTAATTTAACAGCTCAGTGTTGAGTTTACACTTTCAAATATTTTTTCAATTTAGTTACTTTCTGGACTCGACTTGGACTCGCCCATTAAGGACTCGGACTTGAGTCCAACTCGACGAAGGTGGACTCGGAGACAACACTATACGTATATTCGTTAATATTTAACAGTAATGGAGAAATGCCACCGAATGTAGTGAAGTAAAAGTACATTTCTGTGATTAAAATGAACGTATTGCCAGTTAAACTTGTGCTTAAAGTACTTTTTTTTTTTTTTCCAAAAAGTTACTCAAGTAAATGTAATGAAGTAAATGTAGCGCATTACTACCCACAGAACTGTACATATCTCATATACTACGGATTTTCTATGTGAAGAAAACTATGTTTTTATGTTGCAAAGCATTGGGTCTGCTGATTAAAAGTGGGGTTAGGGTTCAAATGTATGTAACAGATCATAAATATGCCTTCATAATCTGCAGTTCTCTGCTTAGGAGAGTGTTACATACGTAGATTGCACAAGCCACATCCTTTTTAGCTCAGTATTTACAAATGTGACTCACAGCAGATCATACACAAGAGCCTGAGCGTGGTAAAGCCGCACGATCCACACAATTCATCATTCTGTGGTTCACCTAAAAGTGAGTAACTTATTTCCAAGTATTACACTTCATGGACAGTATACACCATACTGTTATTATTGCTTTCTAGAGACGGTACTTTACGTTAAACTAGTGATTCCTCAAGATTTTTCATGTTCCGTTGCTAATTCATGTTTAATTTCTTTATATTTGACCAGAAAATGCTACAGAGAGGTGTAAAGTGCAGTAAAGGCAGCAGAAAATGAAAAGATTATGCTTGTTAATGTTAAAGTTAACATTATTTATTTTCATTTTATTTATTTGGTTTTTTTCCTAGTCTGGTCTAGTCTAGTTATGTACCTGAAATTGTAAAAGTATACTACATTTACATTTCATGAGAACTAATAGAACAATAGATACCCTTCAGGGCTCCACCATGATGAAAAGCATTTGTAGATTTAAAATTGTTAGTTTAGTACCATTTCATATGAGAGGGCTCAGAAGATACAGAAAAGATTGACATTCACACCAAACTTTGTCAATGAGATCAATACAAATCACAAAATATCTCATGGTCATTTTGGTCAAATTCTTTTGAGATTTTTCTTAATTTTGCTTGCTTCCTGCTCTTTCCCTTCTCCTCACAGATAAAATGAGTGACTACGATTACAACGACACCTATGATTTCACCAACACCAACATCTCATGTCTCCAAAAAAACTGCACGCTCTTTGACAAAACTGATCAGTCTCTGATTGGCTGGCGCCACTGGTTTTCTCTGATCTGCTATGCAATCGTCTTCTTGGTGGGTGTCCCTGGCAACGGTCTGGTTGTCTGGGTGACGGCATTCAGGATGCCCTGTTCAGTTAATGCCCAGTGGTTTCTGAACTTGGCCTTGACTGACCTGCTGTGCTGTTTATCCCTGCCTCTGCTCATGGTAGAACTGGCTCAAGATATGCATTGGCCCTTCGGTATGTTAGCCTGCAAACTACTGCATAGCCTACTGTATATGTTCATGTACTGCAGCGTGCTGATATTAACGGTCATCAGTCTGGACCGCTGGGTCCTAGTGACTTGGCCTGCTTGGTGCCAGAACTGGAGGCAACCGAACCTGACTCGCTGGGTCTGTTTGAGTGTCTGGGTGGTGGCACTTATTGGCACAATTCCCCAGTTCATCCACATGAACGTAGAGCAGCATGGGACAAAGATACAATGTCGTGGCCATTACGTAAGCCTGCTTCATGCCTGGGCCATGGTAATGACACGCTTCCTGCTTGGTTTTCTGCTGCCGTTCCTGATAATCTCTTACAGCCACTGGATAGTGTACCAGAGGGCACACCGAAGGTCATCCCAGAGGCAAAACGAGAGGTCAGCACGGACCTTGCGTATCATCCTAGCTGTAGTGATCACCTTCTTGCTGTGCTGGATTCCCTTGCATATCATGGAGATTACTATGGTGGTCTTTGAAAAGGCAGTGGATCAAACAAGGGTAAACCTTCACCTGGCTTATATATTAGCTCTCTGCCTGGCCTACTTCAACAGCTGCCTGAACCCACTGCTCTATGTTTGCCTGGGCCGTGGCTTTAAGGAGAGCTTGACCAAGACACTGAAGAGTGTACTCAACTTTGCTTCTGAAGAGCCGGGTCGAGGAGTCAGCATGACAATGAACACCAAGAGCACCACTGACACAAACTACTGAGAGAACACAGGTCTTAATCTAGACAAGTTTCTAGTAGCTACTGTACTAGAAAAACATCGGTCTACTCCACACACACACACACACACACACACACACACACACAGATTTTATTTATATCTAAAAAAAAAACCCAAAAACAATCACGACCCCAACTTTGTTTGAAATGTTTCAGCCGTGCAATCTACAATAACATTGAACTGAGCTACATTCGAGTGTGTCACACTGACTCCAGTAACTGTTTCAGCATGTTTATAATTTTATATTGGTTGGCTGTTTCCATTGGCTTGAGTGTTACTATAAGTAATGTCCAGTAAATTTATAATATTATGAGACCATTTTGTCTTCATAAAGAAATGAAGAAAAAAAAAAAAGGCCGAATTATTGTGTCGATAATGTATATATGCCTAATTTAGCTCACATAGTTGCCTAATATACTGTACCTAATAACCCCTTAACGTCATCGCTTTATATTCAGTCTTTCAGCTTAAAGTATATTACTCAGTGACTAGTATGATTTATTCAGCTACACACATTCGGCAACAGTTAGAAGATTCAGGGATGTATGACTAAGGGCTTAACCTTAACCACTCCTTCACCTCTCAGACCGGTTCGAGCTGGATTTCTTAACTGCTTAAGAAATCCAGGAGAAATAAAATATCACTTAACAACACAGCACACAGGATGTTGAGAAAACTTTGAGTGTCACAAACTTTGCTTGGATCCCTGACCACCGCTACCCAAAAACATACTCTAAGTTTTCTAAATATACATGTAAAAATCTAAATTAATCAAAGCTTCCAGCATATGAAGTGACATTTCTTAATAAGTAAAGGATGTAATATTATAATTAGTACTACTGATTATGACGTTCACTTATAGATTTTTAAAAAAAAAAAAAAAAAAAGGGCTGCAGCTTCATTAAAATCGACATCACTTCAACCGACAACAGTTGGTTTTGTGCCCTGCAGAGGTGACCTAAAACTTACAGTTTGTTCAACACTCAGTGGTAATGAAAGCAAAAAGACAATCATCATCATCATCATCAATATTAGAAAGTTTGAACATTTAAAGGACGAATAAAATGCAAATTTTTGCTAATACTATTTCATTCCCTGAAGGATCTCTGTGCGACCTCAGTTAACAGATGTGCATTTATTTGAATATGGTTCAAAATACAAAATAAGTTCCCTGGACGAGCAGGGCAAATGTAAATTAACATCAAATTCAGTTATCAGTTATGGACCTGGCTTTTTGTTCTTGAGCTTATAACATGTGAACTACTTAACAGCTAACGAAACATCTTTTGAAAAAGAAAATATCTCTTTCTTTGTGCTTGTTAAGCAACTTGTTACTTCAGTATCACATCCACATCTGAATGTTATATGAATCCGAAACTTGTGGATGGAAATGTGGAAGGAAATATTCTTTGTCAGCATTTCTGTTCATCTTGTGAATATATATGTTCTTTTGTGCAAATCTTCCATATGCGCAGTTATAACTACACCTTTCTTTGTACAAATATCTTTTTTTTTTTTTACTAGTAAAACTACTGAAATTAAACAATTCATGATATGACAATATTTCAATAATTAACATAGACAAATATCAATATAAGGGCTAAAAGAGAGTCTTTATATGCATGTCATATATCCAGCTATTAAAGTGGCTAAAGACATGCATGGTAGGCTGATTGGCGTGTCTAAAGTGTCCGTAGTGTGTGAATGTGTATGTGAGTGTGCCTTGCGATGGATTGGCACCCTGTCCAGGGTGTACCCGGCCTTGTGCCCCATGCTTCCTGGGATAGGCTCCAGGTTTCCCCGTGACCCTGAAGGAAGGATATGCGGTATAGAAGATGGATGGATGGACAACCTGGAACTGAAATGCACTTAAGTGGGAATATATATATTCCCACTTAAAGTATTTAACTTAAATATATGCCATGAATCAACAACAAACAGCCCATAATAGTCAGGTGAAAATATCGCTATACGTAGGTTGCAAAATTATTTAAAATGTAAAAATATATAATTATATGATTGCATTGGTTCGGTCGCGTCTCTGACTAATCCCCTCCCTCTTTAGCTGCTCACTGACTTTTGGTGGCCAGCCTCTACTAGGTAGTGTCCATTTTTTTATCACTGGATTTAATGGTGATCTGCAGGATGTTTAAAGTTTTGGGATAAATCCAGATTAGAACTTTTCCAGAAGTCTGTCCCGGACTTGTTTTGATAGCTCCTTGTTCTTCGTGATGCTGTTTGTTTAGATATGTTCCCTAACAAAACAAAACAAAACAAAACAAAACAATGGAGCCTTCCTGGAACAGGTGTATTTATACTGAGATCACATGACACTTTAATCGCACACAGGTGAACTCCATTCAAATAATTAGGACTTCTAATGGCAACTGATTGCACCACAACTAGTTGAAGGGTTTCCCAACAATGTGGAGTTAATATTTATGCCATCGCAACTTTTGCAAAAAAAATAAACGTCCAGAAAAATCACTGTGAACTTCCACTGAGCTTGGAGGTGTGGCTAAAAAGCACGGTTATTATTACCTAGATAGTCCGCTTTATTTCGGGAGAATTCTAGATGTAAATCATAAAACATAAAAGTGTAGTGCGTATATCGGCCTTTCCAGGCAAGTCGTTAAATACTAAAATATTTACAACATTTATAATATTTTGAGGGGTGTATAAGAAGCTCAAGAATACCGATTGCACAAAGTTAAAATGGCGGCTACTTGTTAGTCTTGTTTGTCTTGTGCAAAACTAAACAGCCAAAATTTGGACACCAAATTATCTAATTAACTCTGGATATTTGACTAAAATTGTGTGAAAGGGAAATTATGTACATTTACTTTTTGCATATATTGTACATTTAATTGTTTGTACGTTGTACATTTAATTTGTAGTTAAACCATTTTTTAAAAAATATTGTTTTAAATACTAAAATGTGTTTTTACTACTTTATTTATTCTTTATTGAATTTTAGAGAAGATTCTTTGTAAAAAAAAAAAAAAAAAAAAAAAAAAAAAGAGAGAAAGATTTGATTTTTCAGGGAAAACATGTTTCAGATTCTAATAAAGACAGAACTGTTAAACAGTCAAAGAAGCATTTAAAAAAACAAACGAAGAGTGTACTGTTTAATCTCTATACAACACCGCATCGTTCCTGCCAGATGAGTTTTATTAGAAAAAAAAAAAAATTCAAGGACGATTTGATATTTTTGGCATTGCAGCATAACCTAATTCTATTTCCTGTGTAGATTTTCTGTGTAAATGTTTCAGCACAAGTCTTTACAGTAGACTGTCAGCAAACTCGGCAGATTTCACACTTTAGCTTACTAAATAATGACAATTCTCATGACATCATATAGGAATTATACAAGGATTATACTAAGACAAGTATAAATGAATGGCAAGCGTGTAATCAAAAGGCTTGCTAATATAAACGGTTTATTATCGTCATGCAGTAAAAGGGAATAAGAAAGCTTTTCCAAATACTAAAAAAAGGTGCATCTAAAATGCAGAGAGCAAAGATGCAGGCGTGAAAACAGCAGGCAAGACAATACTTACATTACATTATGTACAAGACTCTGAGATAGAGTGCATTCACTGGATTAGTTATTTAAGCATTGTATTAAGCTTGTACAGATTTTTACAGCTGTCGGAATGGCTATTTTTCACATTGAGGTCGGCAGTGCTATCACGAGACAGAAACAACTCACATTCAGCTGGTACACTGGGTGGCATCGAGCTCATACTTAACGAGCAACTCCAGCTAATTTCATAAAAGCATGAGTTCTCAGTGGTGTTTATACCACAAAGACTTTATGCGATTTAGTTTTGTCAAACAATAAACTTGCATTCTGGGAGAAAGAAAGCAAACATGGGGGCGTTTGCTGAGGCCAGACAAGGCTCCCATTTTCATCCAAATTACTTGACCTTGACCCCACCCCCCTTCTTTACCATTAACTAAATCAGAGTGTCCAGATGGTGTTTGAACATTTGAATACAGGGTGTTACAACAGGAAAAAAAGGCTACTGGTGTTGCTCTTTAGAAACCACATGACACACATACAGCTGCGTTAGAAGCTAATAAGATTTAAAACAAATTCAGCGAATAAAACCATGCCTGTGTGAGATCCATCAGAACGAATCATCAGAACAAACTGGATATTTTTGTTACGAGCTCTCGAATATCACGATAAACTGCATATGGCTTGTCAAGGGATCGTCATTACATTCTTTAAAAAAGTAGGTTACGAGAGGAAACATTCTGAATTAACTCGGCTTAGTGTTACTTATTACAAAGATGAACAGTACCAAAAAAAAGAAAACTAGGGGGAAAAGTAGGTAGAGCGGGTGGTTAATTACCCGCTATCGCCCACTCCAGGCACTTCATAGGAAATGCATGAAAGAAAGTCTGAATCTAAAGAACCTTCTAGAAGACACAAAATCCTTGGTGCTTCCTGCAGTTATTACATCCAGGAAATGCACCAAAGAGACTCACTGTGTCTTTAGGAACCATCACAGGTCAGTGATATCAAGAGAAATGTTTCTAATAAGGTGCAATGTGGTATCTATCAATGTCGTCTTAGAACTGGTCATCTTCATCATTTGTCTTCAGTTACTTTATCCTGGACAGGGTTGTGGTTAATGTAGAGCAACACTGGGTGTAAAGTAGGAATACACCATGGATGGGATGCCAGTCCATGGCAAAGAGACACTCCACTGACCAGCATGTTGTAGGAGGGGGAAGAAAACTGGAATATCTATAGGAGATGCAGACCTGACATAGAGGCAACAATACCTGGCCCCAGGGGCACCCAGGACAGGATTAAGTATCAGCGATATCCACAAATCAGGGATATCAGTTTGGTCTCTGAAAGCAAAAGGCAAAGGTTAAAAGCATATTGAGAACAGTATTCAAGTCTCTCACCCAGAGAACCAAAGGTGTGTTTGTGTGTTGGTAACTCTCCATACTTAGCCAGCTTTGTAAATTGTACAGAGGATTCCACGACATTCAACTAGGTCAGAATTTGGACATGTATTGAATCCAGCTTTGGGTGCATGGATTCCGTTTTCTAACACCATACACCGTCAAACATATACCGAATGAATCTCAATTGCCATATCCGGGACTAGACAGTGGTCATGACTTTTAGCGAGCCTGAGCGGAAACGCAGGATCTTCCTCTTTAGTGCATGCGAGGCTTTGATCCTGACCATGGCAGTAGGTGCATTCTGGGAAAAAGAAGGCACATATGGGGGCACTTGTTGAGGCCAGACAAGGCCCCCACTTTCATCTGAGTCACTTGACCTTGAGCTGGACCCTGGAGAGCACGTCTCACTCAGACTGGAGTCAGATCCATCTTCTTGAGTTCCTCTAGCATTCGTCTCATTACCAATGTTATGGTCCTGCTCAGGGTACTTAGTAGATGAATGTGGGCTGATGGGAAATGGTAGGTCGGAGTCTCTCAACAGTCGTTCCTCCACTCTGAGCAGCGTCGCCTTTTCTTCTTGACTGAGGTCTGCCGTGGAGCTCCAGAGTCTCTGACTGGACATATAATCTTCATTGAAGCAGTGCATATCCATATCCCATCCCAGTGTGTAGTAGCCATGCTCTGGTTTGGTGGTAAAACCTTGAGATCGGGAGTTGCCTTCTGAACAAGACTGGTTGGTTGTCTTTACATGCCTCTGCCCAATTGATGACCATCTTTCCTCCTGATACAGTCTGGCTAAGGGCAGTTGATGTGCCAGTTCCAGAGATGTAGGTTCCCAGTCTTGTTTGGGAGATTCAGAGGATAAAGGTGGAGAAACACAGGGACGATGAAGGCAATGTGAATCTATATCAGCAATGATACTGCATGACTCTATGGAGGAGCCTGGATCTTTACAAGCCTGTGAGAATCGCTCAGTGTCATTTCCCAGATAGTACCTATCTTGCGATGCCTTTTCATCGTTGAAGATTTCCCATTTCTGCCACTCTGAATTTTCAGGCTGTTCGTAGTAGTTCGGGGGATATGCATGTAGTTCTTGCCAGCAATCAGGAGTAGAACTGAGGACTTCTGTAGAGGTGGGAGTTTGGTTGAGATAATAGCGTTGTAGAAGACCCAAAATATAGGTCTCCACACGCATGGCTTGCTGAATGTCCTCTTCTGTGGGGGCTTCATCCATCTCCGCAGTGGGACCTTGATGATCACAATGGATCCCAATAGAGCCACCATCCTCATTTAAATTCATAATGGGACCCATGTCAGTTCCATTCAAGTCCTCTCCTTTTGGAGTTTGGCCTTTTGACCACAGGGTTTCATTGTCATCATCCTCCGCATCCTCAATTCCTTCTGCAATGCCCTCTAAAGGGGGGTAGGGGGCAGAGAACGAACGAGGCAGAAAAGCGCGCAAGGGCCGTGTCCTCTGACCCTCCCAGTCCAGCACGTAGGCATTTTCTAGAAACGGTGAAGCAAATTCAGTATCACTATATAGATATGACCATACCATTGATATACTGACATTTTTGATAAATTGCTACCTGCTGTAAAGTTTACATGCCTTCCAAGGTATTAGAAAAAATCTTTTAGAGGTGATATTGTTAAGAAACTAGTCTGCATTATTCCGCCCATAATTATTTCCACTTGTCAGATCGTATGAATGTTGTGATTCATCAAAACACTTTTGTTAGAGGTTTCATTTTGAAGGCATATCTACTGCAAGCCTTCTGTGATGTGATAAAAACAAACAAATGATAGCTCATGCAGCTCTACTAAACTTATCGCTATACACATTTGAATACCAACATACTGCATAATGCATGTTGTTATAAATCTGATGTAGGAGGTGTTGATTAACAGTAGCTCTGACAATATTGCCAGCTGAAGGTAAGTCACAGGGTTATATTAATGCTTGCGCTCTAATGCATGTTTTAGTCAAATTGTGTTGTTAATTTACAAAGAAAAATGTCCAGTCATTGATATGGGGAACTTTTATGCGTGTATGCAATTATACAACATTTATGGAAGGAGTCTCCAGTGTTAGTGCTTTGTAAAAGTCAGTTTTCTGCTAAGGGAAAGTCTTCAGGACAAAGAACTTTGTGGTTTCTCAGTTTAAGACAAAATGAGAGGTTTGTGAGGACATGGCTGTTTATAGCTGCTATAACAGGAACTAATATGTTTCACAGAGGTTCCACAGCATAAATTTAACTATAAAAAGATAGCAAACATGATGTTTTTTTAATTTTTATTTATTTATTTTTTTTAATAAAGATAAATAGAAAAAACATAATAGTTGGCTGTAGTATTAGAGGAATAAAACACTTCAGGACATGCTATTATAGGAGAATAATTTACTTCACATCATCCCATAACTGATTATTTTATTTATATCTAGAGGGGCAGTGGTAGCTTAGTTCAAACCCCAGCACTGCCAAGCTGCCGCTGTTGGGCCCTTGAGCAAGGCCCTTAACCCTCTCTGCTCCAGGGGCGCTGTATCATGGCTGACCCTGCGCTCTGACCCCAACTTCCTAACATGCTGGGGTATGCAAAGAATATATCACCAATATATGTGACCAATAAAGAATCATGATCATTATCTAAATTTTCTCATTAAGAGTAATCATAATCATTGAGTTGTCACAGAAACAATAATGCATATAAAGGATGGATGAGTGAATATCTGGAGTATGGACTGACCCATTGATCTGCCTCTGTGGCTGTAGAAAGAAAGACTGGGAGAAGATCTCGAGTGTCTTAAAGGGGACTGAATCTCACTCTGCTTGTAAAGACCTGAGGACACACACAATGTCAAAAACAATTACACAATCAGTGCACAATGTCAATAAAGAGCATGAAGGTATAGTGTATAATGCAGCAGAGAAACATTTCAGAGGAAAGTAATAACTAAAGCTGTGTTCACATTAAGCAGGCTTTCCCTCGGTGTTCTTTATGTAGTCTATAATCAATTATATCAATTTTATATTGTTTTTTTTAACCATCTGATGGGTCAATCTGCACTTTGAAAAGCAAGTGAACATAAGAAAGAGTACCAGAGGAAAAAGATTTTAATATCGCAATGCCAATCGCAAAGGAGCAGTTTGGCTCTGAATAATTATGGTGTGTATCTAGTAAGTCTTGTTTTTTATTACAGTTTATTCCACAGTGCTGCTGAATTCTCTAATCTATTTGTTCAGAAGGTGCTGATTCATCTCCTGTAACGGCGGTTCAGTCAGTCATTCTGGATGTAATGAAAATCACAGATTAATGATACATTATCATATCTATAGTAACATTTCCATAACATCTCTATAGTCACAACTCTTTCACAGGGACTTACTGCATATATAGGAGAAATCTAAGCCTCGTAGTAAAGGGATGAAAAGGTTGTCTTGTAAGGAGATGTTTATTTAGCGGTAATGGAAGGCGTCTCCAGTGTCAGTGCTTTGTACCAGTCAGAGGTAACGCCGTAATTAAGTTTTCTGCAATGCGAAAATCTGCAGGATAGAGGAGTTTATGCTTTGCAGTTCCTCTGTATAATGCTGCATCTATTTTGTCTTATTAGCTTTAAGAGAATACGTAATGTAAGTAAGATTAGAGGAACTAACCTGTTTCGTGGATGCCCCACAACATTAAACTGAACTATAAACAGATAAAGCGTACAATGTGTATTTCTTTAATAAATAAAAACTGTAATCACTGACAAGACAAATACAACACACCACCCCATCACTGATCATCTTCTGTGTATTGTTCCTAATTGTGTATTGCAACTATTGTTCCTAATCAAAAACACATTTAGATATTAAAGCAACCTCTTAAACCTGTTTGCACTTATGTAGCGCAACACGGCATTAATCTTCTCAAATATTATCACAAATTCCCTTCAAAAAATGTCAAACCAAAGGATAAAAAGATATTCTTTTGAGTCACTGTCAGGATATACGATACACAATGCATGTGCGTGCCTCTGGAGGGAGTACCTGAGCTCGACACACTGTCCAGGTTGTCCTCGTTGTTGGAGTCCATCGTTAACTCACCGAGCTGCTGCTGCAGTACCACCATCACACCACCGGGGGCATCCTGGAGCTGCTTCTGCAATACACGTCATTATGAAGGTATATTAGCGTCAGGGTTTGCAATCCTGGTTCCAGTCCAAGTGCTTCTCCTACTTTACTTTTTCCTAACACCAACGTTTTAGATTAATTGTACGAGACCGCAGGCCCGGCGTCAGAAAACAAAAAGGCTCTGGGCATTTTTCATCTATTTAACATGTACACATATATACACATTCAGCACATTTAGCACACACACACACTCTCTCTCTCTCTCTCTCTCTCTCTCTCTCTCTCTCTCTCTCTCTCTCTCTTATTCTGTCTCTTATTATACACCAAATCATTACTGAATTAGTGAAAGCTGTCCAAAGGAAAAGCTGTCCAAAGGAAAATCCGTCGTGAGGATCTGTGGCAGACAAAAAAATCAAATGTTGCTATGCGACATTAAGGCAATGAATAATTTATAAACCTTCTCACTCCAAAACTGACTAATTAGTGGAGATCATTTGGCTGGATGAGAACAGGATATTCAAACAAACAGACAGAGAAGCAAACAAACAATTACAAAAAAAATTTTAAAAAATAACAAAAAACCAACAACCCAGAAATGTGGAGAAATCCATTTATTCAAGTGTATATGATGTAGCTGAAAGAATCTACTACGGACTAAAAGCACAATAAACAGAATAAAGGCTGTGAATGTGAGAATGAGAAATAATTTAAAAATCTACAGCCTTGAGAATGATATGAAAACAGATTTTCATCCCTAAACCCACTCTCTGTCTGAAACAGTCTTATATATATATATATATATATATATATATATATATATATATATATATATATATAAATCTTTGCTTTTAATCCGTATCATCATGAACACACACAATCTCTCTGTCCTGACCCAACACATACAGTAATTCTTACTCAGACAAGTTTTGTCTTACTTTTGTTGCGACATCTTCTTCAATCTGAATTTAGCAGTGACTAAAATTAAACGTGACCATGACCGTATTAATGCCGGCTTGCAACCATGGCAACGTGTTGAAAGTGATGGATGGCAGAGAAGGAAAGAGGAAGGAAGGCGAAGAGAAAGAGACCGAGGAATGAGAAGCAAGAGTGAGACCGGGTCTTTGTGTTAGTGTTAATGATTGGGATTGTGTTAATTGCTTTTTAGCCAGGCTTGCTTCTTCTCAGACTTCCATCAGTCGATGTATTCAATGAAGGCTTACGTAATTAAAGTGAACAATTTTCGACTGATACTTTGCTCCAGTGGAAGTCAAACCCAATCCTGATGATGTTGCAATCAAAAGCAAACAGCTTGCGGCTTAGAGTTGCCCCCTGTTCCCTTGGAGACCCCTTAGGACTTATCCATAATTCATCTTTATATGCTGTGTCAAGGTGCGCGCAAACACACACACACACACACACACACACACACACACACACACAGGAAGAAGCACAGCACGTACTGAGGTCACTGTGCCATGGTGTCTCAGATTCTAGTATAATAAGCAGTCCAGTCCTCTGTGCATGGAGATATCCCACCCTCTAATGCTGCCTCGTCTGGATTCATTTAGTTAGGCCTGTATCCTACTGGTGAATCAGTTATTAAGACACTGGGCTACTGATCACAAGGTTCAAATAAATACTCGGACTGCCAACATTGTAAGACATGGAGCATCTACTTATCTCTCATCTACTCAGCTGAATTAATTGTAAGTCGCTTTGGATAAAAGGATCTGGCAAATCAGCAGGTCGTGAGTTCAAATCCCAGCCCTGATGTGCTGTCACTGCTGGGCCCCTGAGCAACCCTTAACCCTCCACTGCTCAGATGTATACACCCTGCATAGGAGCTTCTGTAACCAAATTCCATGTAATGTAAAACGAATCCTATGACACACCGTAAGCTCAGCATGTGCTAAGGTGCTAAGGGTGGTAATTAAATTAACTACACAGGATTACATGACACTGCGATGTTGTAGGTACCATAATGCATTTTTCAGCTGTAATCTCCATGTGTGCCTGAGGTAAACGTTCACTCAGTAGTAGTTCACGGCATTCTTCGATTGTCTTCCACTTGGAAAGCTCTCTTTTGTTCTATATAGAACCGTTTAAGCCAAAAAGGATTTTTAGGATATTAGATTTATCCTTGTCTAAGAGTGAGGATATGGTAGTAACATTTTTTTTTTAATCACCACCACCTGAATAATACCTGGTTAGAGTTGACATCTTTCAGCTGATGGATGGGATACAGAGTGGCTGACAATCTGAATAATACTGTTTGTTATTGTTGTTGTTGTTGTTGTTGTTGTTTTTAAGGTTTAAAGAGATCAGAGTCTAAGAATAAAATCAAGATAAAAGCTTGTTAGAGAGAAAACACAGCTACACACGTCCCATCTCATTATGTGAATACATATGGATCATATGTGGAAAACAAGTGAAGGTGCATTTCATCATGTCATGCACTAAAAGTGCACTTGACGTAAACATCACGTGATCATGTGTGGAAAAAGAATTTAAACAAATCACGTAAAACAAACGTTGAAAATGTGATAAAAATAATCACATTTGGGGGAAAAAAAAATCACGTGAAAAAAACCCATGCCCCTCGTGGAAAAATGAACATTAAGCACGTGAAAAAAGTCACATATGAAAACAAAAACATGTGGATAAATTGAGATGTGAAAATAAACGAATCACATGAAAAAACAATTTTAAAATCGGCCCCACATGTGGATAAATAAACGTAAAAATAAATCGTGTGTGTATGCATGCGTGCGTGTGCGTGTGTGCGTGTGTGTGTGATGAGTTTTCCTATGGCGCGTGCCTCTGACAATTCATTTGAGTGACATGTCTCGAGCTAGGCTGGCTCAGGATCAAAGGGCCCGTGACTCCGAGGCGCGCTCGGTCCCCTGAGAGAGAGTGCAGCTTATTAGTATTCCACTCCACGCGCCTTTTGTTTGATCCACCGAAAGGGGGGCGGGGCCTCGGGCGATACAGGGGTGGGTTGTTTTTATTTGATTACTACATTGCTTGGTTTCTCTTGAAGGACCTGCCTGCATAGTGAAGTGTTTGCGAGTGACGTCAGTGTTACACGCTGGAGGATGCACGTGCTGTGCAGAAGCGCGCCTTGTTTATCTGCAGGCATTTTAATTTTATTTTTTTGCCAGATATATTGATTTTACTCTTTGGTTCTGTAAAGGTTTTTATCAATTGTGTGTGGGTTTTTTTTGTTTTTTTTCCCCTCCATTTAAGACGTTCTGCTGCTGGTCAATAATCTCTGCTGCGCGCGCGCGATTGCAGGTGTTTACAGTTTAGTGCAAATCTAAGAAAGAAAGAAAAAAAGAAAAAAAAAAAACAACCAATAAACTATGTGCAAGTTGTATTATGTATTTATTTATTTATTTTTGGTTGTGATACACTGCATGTTTAGGGACCGACTTGGACTTCTGTAAGTTGTGTTGATCACCAGAAAGGAACAATGGACCATTAAAATGGGTCCAAACTCCACCCCCATCCCAAAGACACATCAATTTCAGCTGTCAACTAGCCTCACACACTACAAAGGGGCAGGGGATGCGATGCGTTTCAACTGTGATCAAGACAGAAAAGATCAAGTTTAAACCCCGCTTAGATCCATGCAGTCAAATTTAAATGCATTTCAAAAATAAAAATAAAAATAAAGATAAAACGAGCTTCAGCACCTGTCCAAAATGCGCGTGCAGCCTTTACGCACGTGTGCAGTTTAACAACATTACGCACCATGTGATCCGAGTCATTATGATTGCTTTATGCTTTATTCCATTGGTTATTTATTTAGACACTATAGTAAGACTCTGTGCACAAATACTGGATGCAGATGTCGCTATACTGACCTGCTGCCATTTCAGAGTCTCGCGCTCCTTCTCGGTGTTTCCGGCTTCCAGGACGCTCAGCACGAGTCTCTCCTGTCTCTGTCTGGCGGTCTCCAGCTCCCACAGCCTGGACACCATGTCCTCTAGGAGCCCCTTATTGCGGCTTGTCATGTGGAGAGAAATTCCGCGGTGCATGAGGAGACGGGACTGCTTTCCTCTCTCAATAAATCGCCTTACATCTAATTAACACGAGCTCGTGTGAAACGCCTCAGAAAAAAAAAATCCCCATAAAAAAAAAAAAAATCATATTCCCCTTTACCCTCCTTTAAACCGACCTCCCAGAGCGGCTTGTTCAGTTTCATTAGCTTTCCCCCACGTGAACTCGCACTCAGCGCTTCTCTCACGCCTCTCATCCAGATGTGCACCGAAGCTGACGCTCCCTGTCGACGGATCGTCTGAATATTCATCTCCGCTCGCCTGCTATTGGATGGGAACTCCTGCTGCAATCATGAATATGTAGAGGAATCCAGCGCGACTGATTCCTATTGGCTAATCCAGCATGAAATTTGCATAAAGGACGTCCAGCTCCAGGTTTTTTCCCACCACGCGCATGAATGAACGAATCATACTATTATATAAACAGCAGTAAATATAAATAGATTAAATATTAAATGATCAATTTAATTATAATCGGATTATTCATGATCAATCAGACCGTTTGAAAAGGATATCTTTGTAGATTCATTCATAAATGAAGAAATAAAGGATTGGTTTGTATTTGAATAAGCACACATTATTAATATGTCCATTCTTTATGTAGCCTTACTGAAAAGCTTTTTATAAACTTGTTCTAATAATAAATGGATTGTTTATTTGCCTCCGCCCCCCCACTTGTTTTGTCTCCACCATCCCATTCCCACTTCATATAAGTTAACACCCTTAATGATAAAGATATTTCCTTTAAAGGTTTACACAGATATACTACAAAACAATTAAATAACCTAGAATTTTGCCATACATTTCTCTACATCTTGGCCTGCTGGAGATATACAATATAGATTACTGACGCGAGTCTCTCTTGTAGTTAATAAGACATAAAAATTTAGTTTGTCTTGTTACCAAGAAACGTTTTCCCATGTCAGAAAACGTCAAGTTACAGCATTATTTCTGTTACAAAGCATTGATACTGGAGACTCCTTCCATAAAGGCTAAATAAGCATCTCCTAAGAGACAATGTCACTATATCGACAAATATACATTTATATATATATATATATGGAACATTTACATGTGGAATGTTTTGGTGTAAGTTGTTACTATAGAAACGATAATGTATTAGGACTGCATTAATATTAACCTGTGATCTGCATTACAGCCAAACTACTGTAAGAGCTGCTTTTATGTAAAATTAATCAACACCGAGAATCAAGAATGCAGAATTGGTTGACTGTGTGCAGTTTAGGTGCTTCTCTCTGTATGTTTGTGTGTTTGTTTGTTTGTTTGTATATATTTCCTACACAATTTGGCCACCTACCATTTTCCTCCCACTAGCCAACTCTCCCGTATCATACAACAGCTATCAATCAGGGAGGATGAAGGCTGATATATGCTTCTTCCAAGCAATATAATCGCTTTTTTTAAAAAAAAAAAACCAACAAAACAAAACAAAAAACAAAACTGCTGCTCATGCTGTGTCACAGGGCAGTGTAACACACTCAGAGGAAAGCGCTGTCTGCCCTCTTCCACATACACGAGCTCACAGACACTGTGACTGCCACGGGACAGAGAGTACGTCCCTCCCACCCAGACTCCCGGCCACATATAGCTGTGTCGTCGTTCAATAAAGAAAACATTGTACGGTCTTTAGAGGTTGTGCTTAACTTTAACAGGTCACTTTTTACACCAAGCATCTGTTTGAGCTTCATATAACTACTATAGATGTGTATAAAACCACCTGCACACACACACACACACACACACACACACACACACACCTTTTAATTTTTCCAGTTTTATTCAACCGTTCCTAATTCACATAGATCAGAAAGCCACTCAGTCTCTACGAGGCAAAGTGTGTCGAGGTCGAGAGGAGGCCGGCGCACAGCGCAGACTCGCTCTCTGTGTCAGTGTACGCTGCAGATATACACTACATATACATACAGTGCATATGTGCTCATATATTATAAATCTAGACTTCTGTCCTAGAGATCAAAACTGCTCTAAAAACAAAGTGAAAAAGGAAAAGAAACATCTGCATTAAAACCCAGATGTGCTGACCTTTGCTACACGGGTTAAATCATGTGGTGGTAGAAAAAAAAAAAAAAAGAAAGAAAAAAGTTCAGACATCTAGTACATGGACAAGAAAAGAAAATGCTTTTGCTATGTAAGATTATTACTTGGATTTATATGTGACTGTCCATCATACCACTATACTGTAGCACTGTAGAGGAAGTGATGTTTGTGTCTTACCATAGAGACTCATCACATCATCATCATCATCATCATCTACTATCATTAACGTGCTGATTTACAAGAAACTGCAGTGTATGTCACCTGCAGCGTGCATGTTTACACAATCCTGACTTTAACAAGTGATTCGATAACAGCGAGTGTAACCGAATCGTTCAAGTGGTTCAGATTTGGATCACACACTCGAAGTAGTTTTGGTCAAACACACCAGCAGGAGTGATCACGATAAACATGAGAGACATTTGAAATGATGAAGAAATACAGTAACGGCGACTGCCAGTACATTTCACTGACATTTGTGGAAATAAAACCTCATAAAATATCATCTTAGGTGTAAAAGACAATGAATGGTCCATAAGCAAAAAAAAAAAAAATCATAATCATCTATAAAATTTCATGTATGGAATGCACACACATGTACAGAGAGAGAAAGAGAGAGAGAGAGAGCACGAGAGAAGGAATGAGAGAGAGAGAGAGGGAAAGAGAGAAACAGTGCGAGAGAAAGCGAGAGAGAGAGGGAGAGAGGTAAAGAGAGAGAAAGGGAAGAGAGAGAGTGAGAGAGAGTGAGAAAGAGAGAGAGAGAGAGGGAGAGAGAGGGAGAGAGAGAAGGAATGAGAAAGAGAGAGAGAAGAGAGAAACAGAGCGAAAGAAAGAGAGAGGGGGGGGAGAGGTAAAGAGAGAGAGAGAAGAGAGAAACAGAACGAAAGAAAGAGAGAGAGAGAGGGGGGGAGAGGTAAAGAGAGAGAGAGAGAAGAGAGAAACAGAACGAAAGAAAGAGAGAGAGAGAGGGGGAGAGAGAGGTAAAGAGAGAGAGAGAGGGGGAAGAGAGAGGGAGAGAGGGAGAGAGAGAGAGAGAGAGAGAGAGCGAGAGAAGGAATGAGAGAGAGAGAAGAGAGAAACAGAGCGAAAGAAAGAGAGAGAGAGAGAGAGGGCCATATTGAGAGTTAAGCACACAGAGGGAGGATTTAATAATGAAATTACGCTAATCTGAAGATACGCTGGAGTTCGTCTGTGGGCGGAGTTTGAGTAAATCTCAGTCACGTGTTATTCTGAATTTGAATGTAAGCATGTTTTTTTTCGGGGGGGTGGGGGCTGGGGGGTGATTTCGGCTCAAGTGAGGTGCCAGTGCCACTGTTTCACAGTCTGACATAACCACGATGTGTCACTGAAATTTATGCTGTGAATACATTTAAACAACTATGCAATCTATCTATACTATCCAGTGGTCTAGAAACTACCGGAAAAACTCGTCTCTGGATACTTCTGCTCGAGAAAAATCTGGCAACCTTGGAGGCAAGAACTACACTTAGCTAGGATCATTTTGCATCAAATATAAATTGGACAGAAAATCGAGCTGCTTAAACAAACTCTGAATGTGTATAACCTTGGACTTAAGTCCCAACTCTGAACATGGCCCGTAGAGCACAGAAACAATTATCTAACACACTGAGGAAATGATTTCATCTGTAAAGACTGCAGTATCAGTGAGTCTTTTTTCAACCTGGAAGGAAAGGAGATAATGCATAGCAAAAAAACAAAAAACAAAAACAAAACAAAAAACAAACAAACAAACAATAAAATAAAAATAAAGACCAGTGTATATAGGCAGCAGGCAGTCGAGTTGTAACACTCATTTCTAGCAATCTTTTAAACTGCATCTCGAACCAAGAAAACACAGCAAACTACAGCAGAGGAATCGTTCACCCCTCAAACTCATGAAGAAGTAGAAAAGAAAAGAAAAGAAAAAGAAGTTCAGAGCAGAGCACACGACTGGAAGAAAAAGCAACGTTCTAGAAAGTTCAGTAACTGTGCAACTTTGATTTGCAGTTGGAGTGATTTAGCAAAGCACCTGATTCAAATGAGACAATTTAGTCAATACGATTAAAAACAATCCCAGCATGTGACAACACACACACACACACACACACACACACACAAAATATTCTCCTCGGTAACGTACTCTCTTTCATCAACACACTCCTCTGCCCCGTATTTTAAGCAGTACATAAAGTGCTTTATCTCGTCCCTTCACTTTACACACACTTTCCTAGGCTGTGTTCCAATACTGTTTTTATAAACGCTTCATGATTCTCTGTCATGACTCTGTACCACTTGCAGGGCAGGAAGCAGGTTTATTTATTTATTTATTTATTTATATATTTATTTATTGGAAGCCATTTCCTTTTCCATTTGTACAGCCTATTTTCTTTACACGATCTAGCTTCTTACCTCTAGCTTCTAGCTTCTAATTCTTACCCAGAGTGTGTATAGTGCTAATCAGTTGGTTTGCTAGTTCTGTCTGACTCTAGTCATCTACTTCATTTTAACACCCCAGCACAACATGGCTAACTGCCAAAAGATTCAAGGACTGAATTTGTAGTTTTATAAAGGGGAAAACACAATTCTCTGAGTGTTGTGGCACTCCTGGACTTTCGTTTGACACCCCTTAGCTACGGGGCTAATTAGCTAGGCTGTTAAGTAGCTAGACAATCGTCCCGAGCTGGTAAAATTACCCAAATTGTTTACTCATTCATTACTCATCTAAATAAATAAATCTGGTAAACGTTGAAGTACAGCATGAAACCCTTCACTCAAGTGAAAATAGAAAACTCTGTAAACTTAGTTACAGTATGAAACGGGGGGGAAACATTAGCTAAGGCGAACTAACAACAACGTTATTCCTAATCACTCAGATGTTAGCTAGCAAGAGACGAACTCTGAGCATACAAACTGCACATTTCAGTGCTTATGACTGCACAAATACGATTATAGAGAACTGTACCCTGCTGGAAAAAAAACCCCCAGGAATTCTAATGGTTTCCACTAGAAATACCATTACAAACTATTAGCTGTTAACCATTAAAACTATTACCAAACGGTTTCCATTATGTAGTAGGATGTATTAAGGATGTAGGTCCTTAATGGTACCCACTAGCCAAACATGCCACCAATAGAAGGCATCGAATTACCAGTAGAGACCCACAGGGACCATTACAGTTTCCATTAAAACCAATACAATTCCCATTATATCCATTGAAATCATTAGCAATTCTGTGAGGATTTCTCTTAGGTTTTATTTTCTCTCAGCAGGGTAGTGATGTAATGTTTGAAAATACATTTTCTAATATAGAAAAGTAAAATGTCAAAAGTATCTGCTGAAAAAAAAAAAACTCCTCGAGTAAATAACGAATAATTAAAAAAAACAGACTTAAATACAGTAATAAAATAATTGTACTTTGTTACTGCCCACCTTTACTCCTGTGACGTATACACGGAGAAGTCAGTTAATAAAACCCACTTTAAATGTAGAAAATGAGTTCAAAAAACGAAGCATTTTATCACTTTAGTCTTTAATGACAGCGTCCCAGCCCTCATCTAAGAACCTTCCCTCGGTCAAATAAAGTAACGGAAGAACCCTACAGATGGTAGACAGTATTGGAGCACAGCCATAGCCTCACGACAGTGAGAAAACGAATGAAAATGGGTCTTATATACACACCTATACACAATTCAATACTCTATTTGGTTCAGGCTAAGCTATTTCCCTTCTCGGTCTCTTCTGTGCAAAAAACTTCCTTGACCAAACATCTTGACAAAAAAATAAAGGACTTTCAGTGCTTTGAAATTTCACATAGCGTTCATCAGGCAGTGTCTTTACCTCAGGAGAATGGTGATCCAGACGTTTACCCTAAACAATGGGAAAACAACGTGACTGCACACTCCCTGTTGGGGGATGGGGGCTGAGCCGAGATGGCGGCTCTGGGAGTTTACTGCTCGATAACTGCTGGGCAAGAGAAAGGCAGCTTGGCTTTGTACACCAGACATGATTAACACAACACATGGAGTGGAATGGTCTGAAACCTCTTACGCACTAGACACTTGTCCACTTGTACTAACACACGGAAACACGGAACATGTAGACGTTACTTATTACAGTACAAGTTTCTCACACTCTCTCACACACGTCACAGACGTGTGCCGGTGCAACACTGAAGTAAACGCTATTTAATAGATAGACATTTTTTATCCCGTCTAGATAAATTAAATATATATATATATATATATATATATATATATATATATATATATATATATATCATTCTATTTCCAAATATACTATATATCTTATTTATCCATATCATTTAGCAACATTTTTAGGAGACAGAATCACAGTTTAGTAACCAAACGCTGTAATAAAAATGCAGGTTTTCTTGGAGGTCTGGCTGCAGTGTCCCTTCTTTCACATATGGCCATGTGACATGTGGCCATGTGACATGTAAGAAATAAAGCACAATGGGATGTGGAGTAGTGAAGCCGCTACCACCCCGAAGCTGATTTCCAATAAATGCATGGCCTGTTAAGTTTTATTCCTCTTACAGTGGGGGAAATAAGTACTGTACGCGTCAACATTTTATTCAGTAAATATATTTCCAGTGAGGATTTACTAACCCAGCTGATATTATTTTGAACAGACAGGGGGTATAATTACTTACGGATTTCAGCTGGTTCCTTGCATTACCTTGCCTTGGAGAACTGCTTTTTCTTAGCGTGTTCAGTACTTTTTTTCCCGTGTCATTCCACTTTATTCCACATAACTTCATTTATGGACTTTAACGTTGTGAATTCTTTATATGTGCGGATTTCTTGAGTCGAGCGAAAATTTCACGCGAATAACCTCATTGGACATACATTTACTGAAAAGAATTTTGACATGTTCAATACACATTTGCCAATGGCAGCATTTTTTATTTTTATTTTTTTTTAATTGAGAGAATGACGCATCATACTTAAAAAAATAAATAAATTTATAGTTTGTTTCAAACAAGTTAGTTCCTGTTATCACTTACGTTATAGCAGCTGTAAGCACTGTTCCCTCACTCGCCTCTCTTTCTTTCTCTCTCTTGAAGTTAATGAGTCAAAATAAATAAATAAATAAATAAATAAAAATGCAGCAGGTCAGGCTACTGAGAAACCGCAAAGCTTGTTGCTATGGAAACGATAGCGTATTAGAAAAAGCGCGTTAGCACAAACCTGTGATTTGAATTATGGCGGGAACTACGGTCAAAGCGGCTGTTATAGAAAATGAATCAAAAACCAAAAATCTGACCAATCGGAATCGAGATTTCGACAGCGCTGTAGTAGAAATAAGAAACGTCGCCGTTAAATTCCAATCAATGACGTCCATTTTGTTGGGTTATCATTTACATAATAAAACGAATTAGCAATAAAGTGACTGAATTTGAATGTCCGAACGACCGAAACGGCCATAGAAGCACCTGTGACCAGAAGATTCAAGTCCCAGGACTGGCAAAGGCTGAAGGGAGTGAGCGTACAGCCAGAAGACGATCACTGCCACTGCCCTGCACTTAACTACAGCCCTGAACCCTCTCGAGTTGAACACAAAGTGCTGGCCTTGTGCGCTGAAATGTTCGTGATTCAACTCGCAGGCAGAAGAAGTCTCTAAAAATAACAAAAGCGCTCCTTTAAGGTTTAAAGGCACTTCACTACTTTAATGTGGCTTCTGTAATACTTTAAAAATACCGTAATAACAGTCCAAATGTTGACCAATAAAAAATAACCCCAACAACATAATATCAGTTCCCAGTTAAATTTTCCTGTCTAATGGCTGCATCTAGGAAAGGTGTGGAGTGTCATCATGGCCATGCGTATCCTGGGAAAGGGACACCGCAGCCTTACAGTGAAATGACATGCCCGAGAGTCTCCTGAAGGCTGAAATGATCACATCACTTTTCTTCATTTAACAGAAAAGGGTTCAAACCACTTCAAGGACTGGAGGATTTAAAATGAAACTATATATATATATATATATATATATATATATTTAAAAAAATCAACCTCGTCATTTTGCCTCCGTTTCACTTCAGTCCACGGCTTTTGTCTCTCTATAGCGACCGCTATTAGCGTCATATCCTCAGTAAATGAAAGGCAGAGAAAAAGAGGGGAGACCGCAGAACGTCACGTTCCCATGATTCCACACAGCAGACGGAGGTGTGATATCCTAGGTTTGGACTCTCCGTGAACGTTCCTCCTCTCTTTCTCTGTGCTCGCTCTCCCTCCTTCGTGTAACAGCAGTGCGCAGACGAGTTCTGCCCGTTTCGCTCTGGTACACACACTCACACACACGGATGTGGCTCTCCGCTGCCCGGCGACACCTGCTGGCTCTACAGGGGACGTGTCAGTGGTAATGAGTCCGTTTCTCGTCTGAGTCTGAGCCATAGTCTCTAAAAGTTACACCTCGCTGCAGACTCAGTAAAGAGTCCTTCATCTGAGAGATCACACACACACACACACACACACGTAATTATTTCAATAAACAGAATTAGTATATACAGATGTTATGCAGTGAGCACATTTCACACCAAATTTGATAACTATAAATAATCAGATTTTGCCTTTTACATGCATTTCAGTAATCTGATTATGGGAAAACTGAAAAAAGTGTTTGAAATCGCTTCCCCGTATGTGTGTGTGTGTGTGTGTGTGTGCGTATATGTGCTCGCTACCTGGTCTAGCAGCAGAACTGATGATTTGATGATCTCTCTCCACTTCTGTAGTTCGGCTTCATGGAAGCGCTGCTGAGACTCTAGAAGCTGAGCCCACTCCACCTGTGTCTGTGGTAATTTACTACACACACCCACACACACACGCACACACACACACTTTATCAAACACTACTCAGTGGCGATTCATCTGCTTGGTGTATGGGCAAGTGGAGTGGAGCTGTTTGCTCGTACCTTTCGTCCAGACGTAGGCCCTGCCAGGTCATTAGGCTCTGAGCGGAGTACTCCAGCATCCACAGCTTATAGAAGAGCATCATGTTCAGGAAAACCAGCAGCACCAGGCTGGAGAGAGAGCACACACGTGTACACACACACACACACACACACACACACACACAAACGCACATATACATAATCGGGTCACACGTGCGTACAAACAAAGTAACAACTTAAATAAAATAAATAAAGCGATGTTGGGGCGGGAATGAAGAGTCAGAGAAGAAAAGTCGTCAGCGAGTGTGTTTACACGTGCGTTAATAACCGGAGCAGTATCTCATCTAATCTACTTATCAGACAGAGTGGCTTTAAACATGACTATGATATCTTAAATTAGATTACGAGATTTCAAGAAATTCCTGTTCCGGGTTAGCGATGTTTATAGAATTTATTGAGCGTCCCCATGATCAGATTGCTTAAATGCATGAGGAAATCAGATTGAAAAAAATAACAATGTAAACACACTCGATGTAAAAGCCAGGCTCAGGAGTCAGCTCACTAATCAATACGTCTTTAGACGTTTAATCAAATATACGGAAAGTGGTTTTTATGTATGCAGTAAATATGTACCTTATGCAGATCCTAACGGCAGCCCAAGGCGGAGCAAAGAAAAATAAATACACAGAAAAAGAATGGCATAAATACAAATCTAAGCAAAAGATTTCAATAAATGTGTGCAGCAGAAAAGGACTGAATAGAGAGAGCAGACACGGACATGTACGGCGGGAAAAATAAACACACTTACACGAAACTGATAATGAGCAGCAATTTGGAGAGTTTACAGAAGGCTCCGCCCCCAGGGGTGTGTTCAGGAATGTGTCTCGTTTGTGTGGAGCCTGCTAGAGGAGGAGTAATATCAGTAACATGCAGTGTTACAGTATGTTACAGAGAATGTGTGTGTGTGTGTGTGTGTGTGTGTGTAAAACATTGCACCTGATACATGCTTGATTCTATGGATGACCTCTTCATCAGTGGGTGTGGTCACAGGGCTAAGCGTTTCCTCCAGGTGAGGTGTGCGCAGGTGTGGGAGGGGCCTTTTTCTCCGCCTCAGGGTGGAGTTTTTCAGGGCTTTGGTTTTCGGAGATGGCCCGTGTGCTTCTAACAGGAGGTCCTCGGCTTTCGTCAGCTCAAGTTCTGCGTGAACGGATACTTATGATCATTTTTAACATTTGAAACGCTCTTAGTGCTTGCAGCATTTGGAAACAGAATCACAAATGGGGCTGTTAAGAGCTCCCCCCGGCACCTCACATGATTGTGTGAATGTCCTACTGATTGAAAAGATTCCAAAAGAACCCAAATAGCATGTTTATAATGCTTACATAAATTAGTGCTGGGATTGTATCATGGGTTGTGTTGTGTTATTTTACTGAGTTGGTGTTTATGTGTTAGTTTTACGCGTTGTGTACGTAACCACATTCTTTTGTTGCTTTGTGGATTGTTTTGTGTTCTATTTGTTCTTCTTAATAAAAGGTTGTTTTTTTTTATATCAGTGGACGGTAGATGAAAATGATGCCGACTAAAGCTCATAACTCGGTAACTCGGAATTTACGACCTCCGACTAGGAAAAACGAAAGAGAACGCGACCTCAACTTGGAATTCCTACTCGGAACGTCATTAAGGTCTCCTCAGTCCAGAGTTTAGCTGTCGACATCATGCTAACATGGCCGCTCACACCGCTTCACTACTTTAAATGAGATTCTAGTAGTGTTTACTAGTAGTGTTCACTACTAAAGTAGTGTTTACTTTAGATCAGTCAACACAGACATGTTCGTTAGTTCGATCTACACTTGAAAACGGCGTAATTCGGAGTTCCCACTTCCGAGTTGAGTTGAATGCGGCTTTTGCCTGAATCTGACACATTCGTTAATCATTACATTGTCACAAATACTGAAAGAAAGAAAGAAAGAAAGAAAGTGGCATTGGATCTGTCATATCCTATAAGCTGAGCGGTTGGATTTTAATAAAAACCCACGCTAATTCATGTCTGAAATCTGAGTGTGCTGCTCACCGAGACTCCTGAAGTTCTCCTCCAGTCCACTCCAGAAGTTCTTCTCGATGAAACCTTTCACCAATCCCCATGGCTGCTTCCTGTACCGCAGCTCTGTAGAAACCCTGAGACAAAGAACGGAGTCACCTTAAAGCTTGACTCTTACATGAATGTCATTACAGAATGATGTCATACTTATGCCCATTTATGGTAGAACATCCGCAAAACATGTTCGTTCCTGTTATCGCTTCCATTATTCACTTACACAGCCTCTCTTTTTCTCTGTTTCGAAGTTAATAAGACCAAAAAAAAACCTGAAGCGTTGTCGTCTTACTGGGAAACTAGTAAAAGCTTTGTTGTCAGGATTAATTATAACCAACGGTAGCAGTCGACTGATTGTAAATTTATTTTAGAACGAAGCAGAAAAGCGTGTTAGTTCAGCGTTACGCACCTGAGCCGACACTTGTTCTTGGCCACGCGGGTGAGTGTGTAGCGGTTGAGTGTGTAGAAATAGTCGTGATAAGGAACATCATGAGTGACAACTTCAGCGTCGATGATGTAACACTCATTCTCCTGGCTGGCTTTGTACAGAGTCTAGTTATCAGACAGAGAGAGGGCGAGAGAAAGAGAGAGAGAGCGAGGGCGAGAGAGAGTGAGAGAGAGAGAGAGAGGGCGAGAGAGAGAGAGAGAGTGAGAGAGAGAGCGAGAGACAGAGAGAGAGTGAGAGGGCAAGAGTGAGTGAGTGAGTGAGAGCGAGAGAGAGAGAGAGCGAGGGCGAGAGACAGAGTGAGAGAGAGGGCGAGAGAGAGAGGGCGAGATAGAGAGAGCGAGAGAGAGAGAGAGCGCGAGAGAGAGAGAGAGAGAGAGAGAGAGAGAGAGAGGGCGAGAGAGAGAGAGAGAGAGAGAGAGAGAGCAAACCATTAATAAGATACATCATGACAACCAACTCAACAGTATATATGTACATATAGTGAGATGTCTTCTTGTGTGTGTGTGTGTATGTGTGTGTGTATGTGTGTGTGTGTGTGTGTGTGTGTGTGTACGTGTAAAGCTGACCTGAGTCTCACTGACGTTGGCTGTTTTGGGAGCCAGTGGGTTGGAGAGTGAGATGGTGTACATAATCTCCCTCCTGTGGTTCCCTGCTTCCTCTTTCCTCCAGGGCTGAAACACTACATCTGTATGTGTGTGTGTGTGTGTGTGTGTGTGTGTGTGTGTGTGTATGTGTGAGTAGGAGGGCAGAAATACAGAGCAGCTTATAAATAAAGACAAAAAAAGAAATTTCCGTATGAACACACTGACTACGCTGAGCAAAATGAACAAACCTGTGAATCTGCGCTGCTCCATGAAGTCGGCCATGAACTGCGACTCGGTGAAGAGGAACGAGTACATCTTATCCACGCTGAACTTATACACCTCGTTAATGTACTGACGCCCGTTTAGGTCATCGTGGAATGCCTGTACCTCCACTTCTGAGCACACGCACACACACACACACACACACTTATATATATATATATATATTGCTCTTAAAGAAGTACACAGCTTGTAATGAAAGCTTATACAAACGTGCATGAGTTTGAATTGTTTTTTTTTTTAATAACTATGAACCCTACACCACTACACTTCCTAGAAACGCTTTTATTTGTACCTGCCCACGATGTTTTCGAACAAATGTATTTCCCAAAATATAAGCAAACTCCGAGCCTAATTTAAACCACTACAGCCCTGACCAGGCAGTTACTAAGGATGAATGAACGAACATTGGAAAAGCATTCTGCAAATCCTCCAGCATACGTGGCGCTTTTGTTGCGTCCCCCTGGGACCCCAGTGCCGACGTGCATCTTTAATCTCAACCTGCGAACCTTTCTGTCAAACCTTCCAAAAATAAAATAAAACAAATAAATAAATAAATAAATAAAAGCCCCTCGTATTGGTATCTGTTTAGAATACAGTTTAGTGTGTACCGTCATCGTGTGTGTCGGACGAGTCGCTGAGCTCGGTCGGGATGTCTTCGTTATCGTTGAAGTCGAGAGAGGGCGAGGACACTGGACCCAGCTGTCCCTCTGCAGACTCGCAACTCCTCTCGTCAGCCAGCAGAGGCAACGTCAAGAGCTCCGGGTCCGGCAGACAGTCCGTGTACTCCTCAGGAGCGATGGCAAACTGCAACCAGCAGAGAGCGCTACTTTACACACAAACCGCAATGGGTTAGGTTTCGGCATGCAGAAAGCTAGAGGAAGCGTGTGTGTGTGTACACACAGACAGAGGCAGGTCTGTGCTGCTGGGCGTGGACGTGATGGTGGATTGTGTGATTGATCTCTTGTGTGACTGAGGGCTGCTGTCCTGCTTATTCTCTCCGCTGCTCTTAGATGAGTTATCGTTACTGACCTCGTTCTCTTCGGCAGGGATCTCTTCAGAGTAACTACAACACACACACACACACACAGTGTCCAATGTCAGGACACTGGGATGTGAAGGTCTGAAAAGCAGGACATTTAAATCCCTGTTTGTTTATACTAAATCTATAAGTCTAGAATGAATATGAATGAGTTTTGTGAATCCTGTGTGTTACGTGTTCATTATGTGCGTTTACCCCATAGTGTTAAAGTCATCGTCGGGGGGGACATAGTCCTCATCGTCACTGGTCAGCCCGAGCTCGTTACCATAGCACTGATGGACAAAGTGCCACAGTTCCTTAGGACACAGGGGCTGGAGAGAGACGGGGGGAATCGGGGGGGGGGTTATAATCTATAACCACGTTTAAAAAAAAATGTGGAAAATCTTCTGTAAGGAGATGTTTATTTAACACATATGGAAGGAGTCTCCAGTGTCAGAGCATTCGGGACACAGGCTTTCCAGTTTCTCCGTAACATGACAAGCTGCATTTAGTGTAACTTCAGAATAGAGAGAGAAATGACGAGTGTTTACAGTTGCTATATTGTTAGTCATAACTTGTTTTGTGTATGTTCTACAACAGTAACCTAACCAAAAACAGATCAAAACTATGATGACGCTGGAAAATAATCGACTCTGGGCTGGTAGCAGTAACTCTGCTTCACATTGTGTCACATCATAACACCTCGCTGATCATAACCGCATGTCTTCAAGTGTTTTATTCCTTAATAAAGCTCAATTTTACTACACGGTAGAGCTGAATACAGTGCTCAGAACCACCCTGAAGCTAAAATCACTTCCTCGTTAGCATATAGTTTGGTATTTCTCCTTACAAGCAGAATTTTAAATCAAAGCGTGTACAGAAGGTGGAATTGCACACTGTAAGTGTGAAACAAACAAACAAGTGTGAAATCACCCTTAGACAGTTCTAAACATACCGTAAGCCTCACTTGAGTACAAAAAAAGTACAAAATTAAAGAAGCATACTTTAATATTTAGACACTAAATATATCATTGATTGATAAGATAAGCAAACAACTGTGTATTTCATTGCATTTCTGGATAAACTGGTCTTTTGCCACGTACAATACGGTCTGCACTTATATAGCACTTTGATTTTTTTAACCTTAGCGGTTCTACAAAGCGCTTTATACTGGTTCTCATTCACACACCAGTGGTAGCAGAGCTGCCATTGCAACGCGCTAGCTTGCCATCGGGAGCAACTTGGGGTTCAGTGTCAATCCTACGATTAGTGGACAACCCGCTCTACCACCTGAGCCACAGCCGTACAACACGTTAGGGGATGCGTGAATGCAATCTGCCCTTACCTTATCCAGCAGAGCGTTCTGCCAGAGACGGAACATCATCATGTACGTCCTGTCCCTCGCCCCGAACGATGTGAAAAAGTGCTGCAGTAGAGACGGTGCGAACAGTGACGGATCACAGTGTGAGTTTAATGGCCATTATTATGGTTTGTACTTTCTGGCAGGCAGAATAAAATATTCAACGACAGTAATTTGCATCAATGTAATGCCTTCAAGCGTTATTATAAAACAACGAACGTGAGCCATTAACCGACAGATCTCATCCTCTCGGAGTGATTACACAGCAGTTCGAAGTGCTCCCATTACCTTCTCAGTGTCTGTGCACACTTGGATGGCGTTGGGAATGAGACGTGCTGTCTTTTCTTTCGTCATGGAACAAATATCCTTCAGACGCACCGTCAGCTACACGCACCGAAAAAAAAAAACACACCGATGTCAAACACTCTGGGACAATTTACTGCATTATTAACTTGTTACGTAACCAAAATCCATTTCAGATTTAATGAGAAAGACTCGTACTAGTGTCTCCCAGCGGAAGATGTTGCTATAGAAACAGATCCAGTTCTCGGAGAGGTAGAGTCTGCCCTGCAGGAGGATGTCCCTCTGCAGAGCACAGGAGTAGTCTAAAAAGGTCAAAGGTCAAATCTTAACACTTATTGTAAGGATTTTATATATCTATATATATATATATATATATTTAGATGATACATTCATTTCTTTATAATTAGCTGTATACGGATAGGTTCAGTAGGTTAAAAGTATTCCTCTGACTGTGTCTCTAAGATACGTACCCACAATGAGGCGCTCTGTATCCGGGAGCTGCTTGAAGAGCTTCCTGAAGTCTTCATTTCGCTGCTTGTAGGTGGGGCTGAGAACCTGCACGAGACACGAACCAAGACATGAGGTCAAAGACAGTCACTAATGACACTTGTGCACGAATCTCACACTGGTCTCTGTTGAATTGAATTTGCACCCCATCGTAAAATACCTGTTTACGTTATTCTACATTACACGAGAGCACTGTTTTTGAATTCTCACATCCGATTGGTCATAAGGTCAATGATTGGTACAATCCTGGTAGTTCGGGCGACAAGAAAAATCGCAGGTTTATATTAATACACTCGTTCTAATACATCATCGCTTTTATAGTAAGAACTCTCCACTTACACAGATAAAATTTTTTTAAAAAAACCCAACAACAATGTGTAATTGTAGATATGATGTTTATAATGAATGACACATCATTCATTAATAAATAAGAAATTGTATCCGTTGGCTTATTGTTATAGTACAACAGGAATACGACACATCCGGGCATGCTGTTATAGGAACAAAATCAGCTTCGGAATCAGCACACAGAAAACGGAAACATATGCCCATAAAGGTTATCACTGGAGCTGCCCTTTAGAAAAGCCATGATGACTCATAACCGAGATAACATCTGTGGGCGCATCAACTGGTGGAACATCTGAACAGCAAAGAGCTGTGTAAACCTTATCTCGACAACTCGTTCCCTCTCGTAGAACAGAAAATCGATACGCTTGTATGTCTGTCAGTTTGAACTCTTTATTAAATGACTAAACATTTCGCCTTCAATCGAATCGATAGTCGTTATATCCGTAACAGGCAAGAACGAGAAGAATGTTGGTGATTCGCTGTAACGTGAAACAAACAGGACACTCGATACGTCAAATCTCACTGAGAATCCCATTTAAAATGAGCTGTATAATCACAATTTGCCTGGTGACACTTACACCATATTAGTCTTAGGATGAGAATGAAATGAGATAAAGTCCTACCGAAGCTGTTTTTTTAAAAATTATTATTATAGTGGGAGTTTTAGAGCAATACATTAAAAAGTAATTCCAGTTGCTTCAATTTTCCAGGACGTTTGGTGGTGTTGCATAATAAGATAATAAGAAACTATGCTAATAATATGCAAGCACAAATGTACCTCTTGGAAAAAGGATTTCCCGTCTTTGAAAGGCTGAATTGGATAGACTTTGAGCTACGTTTAGAATTCCATTTGACGGAAAATTTCATTTTTAAATTTTGCATAAATGTTTATTGACTAATTCACCTGCCTCTGATTATAATAAGTGGGTTTTAAATTATGTTAAATACTTCTTAGATAGATATTAGATTGCTAAATGATGGGTTTTCCTTTACATTTTGATGCATAATTCAACGGATGGAATGGGCTCCTTGCTTGAAAGTATGAAACGTACATAAAACAGGTGGTCACGCTGTGACCCTTGACCTCTACATGAACAATCCTTGATGGTGTCTTTTTCACTACAAAATGCCAACTAAATCCTGCAGAGCACCTCCATCAAAACGTCTGCTGGTACGCTGATCCCTCTACTACGTAAAACACGGGGCAAGAAACTCACCCGAACCCATTCGATTAAGCCTTCCAAATCACAAAATTCCCTCCATGTATCTATACAGCAGAAATCCCTCCGTCTTCGACATCTTCATTCCAAACCTCAACAATCTGGTAACTCACAGCCGGGATGTCCTCGTCTTCGTCTTCTTCGTCCGATGACTGGGTTTCCGTAGAGCTCCACGACAAGCCATTCGCCAAAGCTGAGCCCTGCAGCAGCCACACTGTAAGCGTTTCCTCCAGCTCCAGCAAGGTTTCCCAGTCCCTCTGAAAGCCCCCCATCATAAACTCCGTCACCTACAAGTACCAGTGGCACAAGGCCAGGTCAGGATGCCTTTCAGGATGCACTGAACACGTAACCCGGGTTCAAAATGCTAGCAAGTCTTCTGATCGATCCAAGTCCCAAATGCAGTATGGAGTGTACAGAGAAGAGCTGAGATCTACCTGATCTTACAGTCTTCTCTGAAGGATCCTCATCTGGGAGTACTAGTCTGTGCTGACTAGTGCCACATGATTCCAGTGTTTGTCACACACAAACATACACGCTGGCCAATGGCCTACAGTAACCCCAGCAGACAGATCTGTTATTATGCTTCTTTGTTTTCCTTCTCGCTGGGTGAGTGTGAGCGCCCTGAAGCGTCAAGTCTCATTCATCTCCTCCTTGACTTGGCAGAAACCGTTTATAGTTCGTCTTTCAAGTCTGGTCTCTTTTCTCTATGTCTCTTGTCCTCTCTTTCTCGAGTTACAAGGGGCAATCTTCTGCAACTTCAAGTTGTGGTACCTTTCAGTTCACACACCGCCTTCAAAAGCAGCGATACTGATACTGCTGGTTCTGAAAGAATGAAACACGTTCGACCGCATTCATCAGCTCCGAATTCCTACAAACATCCCCAGACATGTGGTCTCGCTTTCTTCACAGCAGTTTAAAAGTCTACTCTCTGCTTGTAAGCTAAAGATAACCGATCACACTACGAGCCATGCGACATGTCCTACTCGAAACGCGGCATTTTAAAGTAGAAATCCAAATCTTTTGTTGCAAGGAGTGGATCGAGTAGCAGTCCTAATGTCTAGCAGTGAACGATCCTCTCTGGTGTTGTTAAAATTCCAGCGATCATCGTTCCATTGATCGAGTGGCTCTTCAGAAAAAAATAACAACACAGCTCGTACGAAACCAAGCCCTACAGTCGATATGAATGGTTCGTTCCCAATTCCGGACACATCTTTAAGATGATGCTCTGTGTGGGAGTATGCACAGTTCGAGTGTGTGTGCCAGGAGATGAATGTGTAAAGTTAGTTACCCATTAACTCTAAGGACAAACAAAGGGAGATGTCCGTGGCTGGTACCAGGAGCAGCCAGCGTGACACTCCAATAAAGTCATTAGTATACATCCGTGTACACACACATACAAATGGAGAGATGAGGTCTTCCCCACTGATAGTTTTTTTTTTTTTAATGTCATATCATATATCCATATCTGTCTATCTACACACACACACACACACACCAAAACACACCTCTTTTTTTTAATCTTCTAACATTTTTACACCAACAAAATAATTATATTAATCCATTTTTAGAAATATCTCAACTGACAACTGGGTAATAAAGCAACAATTAAAGTATTGCTGGGATTGTTAGTAAAATAGGGATGTCATGAGAACCGATACTTCGGTACCGAGTCGGTACCAACATTCTTAAAATGTGATGGTACTTGTTTTTCTGCAGTAGCGTAGGTACCGTTCGTAATGAAGCTACTGAGGTTGTGATTCTTCCGGAACTGAAGGGGGCAGCAAATACGTGCAAGTGTTTAAGTCGGTCCACAAGTGGTGAAGAAGATAAGAAGGAAAACGCCTACAAGCACACGGGGAAAAACTACAGTAGATGGCGACAAGTTTAGCTCCGCCCCGACGCGTTGAGAGGAAAGATGGTAAGGGTCGACATGGAAATACATCGCATTCGAGGCGGATGACAGCAAACGTATAATTGATGCTCTGAAGCCGGTGTGCAACCGATGCTATCGTTCATTTCAAACAAACCGAGGAAACACCTTGGCGAAGCACATGAAAGACGGGCCCTATGTTATAGAATTTGGTATCGTGACATCCCTATATCAAAATAATGTGCCAGTAACAGGCTAAATAATTTGACAAGTGACACTCCAAACGATCACAAGATACACACGGCAGCCATCTTGCCTGCGCATCAGCGTAGTTCGGAGGCTTAAGGCTCCCCCTTTAGCAGGTGCTGTGAGTTGGACTGATCTTAAACCACATCCATTGTTAACTGTATTGGGCTTGTAAAAAATTTATTGAGGACTCATCGAGTTAAGCAAGGCAATACCACAATACAGATCAGGTTTAAGGATCGCTAAGACGTTTCGGACAACAAAAAACAGACAACAATACACATAAATAACTTTACACGACTTCAACAAATACATGATGACAATATAAAATGAAAAAAAACTAAACAAAACTGAGGCCAAATGCTACTGTTCTCAGCCTTAACTGGACTAACCTAATAGTTCCTACATAGCTAATGTGGTTTAAGTATTCTTAAAAGTTACTCTTAGCTAAACAATCTATACAAGAAGTTAACTTTAGCTATATTTAGGGCTTTAAGCTGGATCATTTATAGTGTTTAGCTATGGAAATGTGTTGAAAACAGCATCCTGCACTGCTAAGGTATGGGGTATAGCTTTTATACGGCCCACAAAAATGTGTGAGAAAAAACAAAACAAAAAAAAACCATGAAAACACTGGTGTGTGTGCTGAGCTAGAAAATAAGGTGCAATTTGGGATCAGTTCATTTTTGCATTAGCATACATAATACAAATATACACTATAATCAACTGATACATGAAATGAAATCATGTGCTTTAATAACTGTTATGATTTGGACTTTTGGGGAGAAGAAATGATCCCAAATTAGCCTTCAACATTACTAGCTCAGCTATACAAATAAAATATGTCTATATGCCAGCGATCACTAGATTACACTGCAAAGTGACTTATATCTTAGCTTTTTTTTTTCCAGTTACATTGCTTGGCTTTCAGAAAAGATAAACAGTACAGTAGCCTGTGGTCTCATGGCTATGGGCTCAGAACTCATTTGTGGACGGTTGAGCTGTAATCATGGAAACACTCAGTGCCATGGAAGATCATCATCGCCCATAATCAGCGCCAGTGCCATGGAAGATCATCATCGCCCATAATCAGTGCCAGTGCCATGGAAGATCGTCATCTCCCATAATCAGTGGCAGTGCCATGGAAGATCGTCATCTCCCATAATCAGTGCCAGTGCCATGGAAGATCGTCATCTCCCATAATCAGTGCCAGTGCCATGGAAGATCATCATCTCCCATAATCAGTGCCAGTGCCATGGAAGATCATCATCTCCCATAATCAGTGCCAGTGCCATGGAAGATCATCATCTCCCATAATCAGTGCCAGTGCCATGGAAGATCGTCATCGCCCATAATCAGCGCCAGTGCCATGGAAGATCATCATCGCCCATAATCATTGCCAGTGCCATGGAAGATCGTCATCTCCCATAATCAGTGGCAGTGCCATGGAAGATCATCATCGCCCATAATCATTGCCAGTGCCATGGAAGATCTTGATCTCCCATAATCAGTGGCAGTGCCATGGAAGATCGTCATCTCCCATAATCAGTGGCAGTGCCATGGAAGATCATCATCTCCCATAATCAGTGCCAGTGCCATGGAAGATCATCATCTCCCATAATCAGTGCCAGTGCCATGGAAGATCGTCATCGCCCATAATCATTGCCAGTGCCATGGAAGATCGTCATCTCCCATAATCAGTGGCAGTGCCATGGAAGGTCATGATCTCCCATAATCATTGCCAGTGCTATGGAAGATCGTCATCTCCCATAATCAGTGCCAGTGCCATGGAAGATCATCATCTCCCATAATCAGTGCCAGTGCCATGGAAGATCATAATCCCCCATAATGTAACACTTTACATTAAGGTTCCCTTATCTACCATTATTCACAGCATTAAGCAGCATTAGAAAATGTTTGACTTAGCATTAGTATAACAAAAGTAAAGTCAACAGTGACGTAACACTGTATTAATGTTGCATTCAGCTATCTCGTAAATTTTGACCACTGACCAGGGAGAACCAAGGAAAACGCCCCTGAACTCAGAATTCCCACTTGGAAAGTTGGGACAGTTCAGCAAGTGACGTCTAATCAACATGGCTGCTCACAGCATGAAGAGTAAACAAAGCGGCATTTTTTTTTAACCTTTAAATGAGTTATACTCTATATACAAATATATGCTTTAGACCAACAAACAGACATAGTACCTCTATAACATTGAGGGAAATATACATCACTAATGACAGTTAGCTGGCTAGATTGTTGCTAAGAAAAGTCGCACATGGAGGCATCTTTGTCTCATCAACCAACACCCCCCCCCCCCCCCCCGGGGATTTCCCATTTCCAAGGTAAGTCAATGGAGCATAATTTACATTTGCTTAAATATTAACACACACTGACCAACTACTGTTGATTTAATCTATGACTAAGAATTTATGTAAATGTAAAACAAAAATTTTATTACACCGTGTTCCCTAATGTTGGTCATTTACTGATATTTGGTCTTCAGGAACATTATTTGGAATTTGTTTTTCAGCCTCAGTTGGGAATTTTGCCACCGCTATATGGAATTACATTTGTGCCAAAAGGTATTGAACGTACTCGTTTCAAGAAACGAACAAAAATATACAACGAGGAAGAAGAAAAACACTCTGAAATCGAAAACTCAGTGGCAAAAACTGAACAAGGTCTTCAAATAAACAGCGCTCTTTGTTAAAATGCTATATTCTAAGCTTTTAGATTAGCCTTTTCGCTAATCACAGTTCATGAATGCGCTGCCAGACTTTTCATTCACGCTTTCAAAGTTTCGCTTACGCTCGACAGGTTCACCATTTTGGCACAAATCTATTGTGTGGGCGGGGCTTAACAGCGATATACTCTCTTTGGCTAGTGAGATTTGGATTGACAGCTCCCTGACCAGGAAGTAGAGATTTCAGTGGTGTGAATTTTTGAGAACGTTCTGGATGTGGTTCTCTGTATAGTTATAGTGTTCATACTTTATAGTGACATTACTTATACACTCAGTCAGTATATGCCACTCTTTGATTTATTATTAAAAAATATATTAATAAATGAATACAAGTGTTAGTGCTACTTTTTTAATGCTACTGATGGTGTATTAATGCTAATGGCCATGGTTTGTATATGCTAATAAATGGGTGTTAAGTGTTCCCAGGAAAATGAGGGAAATGGAGGAGTATAGGAAATAAAGCTTTAAAGTGCCCCTATTTGCTATATTGCTGTGTGTGTATATATATATATATATATATATATATATATATATATATATACACACATATCATGCCTAATTTTGTTTTAGAGGTCTCATACAATAGGTTTACATGCATTCAAGGTCAAAAAACACTTTCATTTTCTCATAATTTACACTGCAGCATCACCTCTGAGTCCGAGTCCGAGTCCGATAGCGCTACATCGGAAGATCGACCCGAACCACCATCGCAAAACACGATGAGAGCAGGACGATTCTCAGCGGTAAGTGTGTACGCAGTTTGGCGTACATTGAAGATGAGATGTTATTGCTTTTGCAGCGGAGAAAACAACGTCTTCTAGACATGGCGACAACAGGAGCTACCACGGTAGTGTTTGAGGGCGGGTCTGAGGCGGGGCTTTTTGTTATAAACCTACATAGGTTTGGACAGGAAGTACGTCTGGAATTACACTACATGAAAGGCAATGTCTGAAAACGCATAATACGAGCACTTTAACAAGAGAAGGTGCACATGAACATGTGCAGTACAGCTGCTCCACCAAGTGGCATTCGGCTCATAAAGTCCGCACACACACACACACACACACATATATTCCCTGTCCATTTCTTAAAATTAACGAAGAAGATTTGAGAATTTAACAGTGCTGTGGTAAATGTAAGTGTAATATACAACAGCTTTGGTGAAATTTCCTCGTGTGTCCATGCATCTGTGCAAAAAAAGTGCATTCTCATAAAGACAAACATCCTGTACAGCAAACACACACACACACACACACACACACACACACACACACACACTTTAAAAAAAACAAGAATTGTTACTTACATTGTACCAGCTCTGACTTTTCTGTGAAAGAGACGAAGAGAAAAACAAGTGTGAGAGTGACACAGATGCTATAAAAGCGTGCACACACACACACACACACACACACACACACAGTATATTTACACAGTGCAAAGGTCAGCATTGTGATGTCATATATACAGGTTTGTTTTTCTACCTTTCCTTTTATGTGACTGAGTTCTCATTGACAAACGCTCTCTCTCTCTCTCTCTCTCTCTCTCTCTCTCTCTCATAAATGTTTCCTAAGCAGCAGTGTCACTAGAGGGCACCAAAACATCAGCTCTACACGAAAACCTCTGATTTCTGCTGAGTAAGACACAAAGAAAACCAACTACATCCGTCAGCAGTTTCAAGATGGAAGTAAAATACCACCAGTACATGAGTGGACATTTTGTGATTTAAGCAAGGATAAGACACTTGGAGGCATGCTGTTATAGGAAAGTAATCAAAGACAGGATGGTGTGAGGTGGCTGGACACAAAGTGGAGCTATTGTCATCATCTGAAGATAAGTCTTTTCCTACAACAGCATGCTCCAAAGAGTTTTATTGCAATTTTTTTTTTAAATTTAAAAAAGGTCTGCCATTCTTTTTATCAGTTTATAGTTTCATACTGTGTAATGTTGTGGAATGTCCAGAAAACACTTAAGTTCCTGTTACCACATACATTATATCATCTATAAACATGATATGGATATGGAGAATGAGGAGAATGAGAAGATGAGGAGAATGAAGAGAGAGGAGAATGAGGAGAAGTAGAGAATGAGGAGATGAGGAGAATGAAGAGAGCGAATAATGAGGAGAATGAGGAGATGTGGAGATGAGGAGAATGAGGAGAATATGGAGATGAGGAGAATGTGGAGATAAGGAGAATGAGGAGATAAGGTGAATGTGGAGATGAGGAGAATGAGGAGATGTGGAGATGAGGAGAATGAGGAGAATATGGAGATGAGGAGAATGTGGAGATAAGGAGAATGAGGAGATAAGGTGAATGTGGAGATGAGGAGAATGAGGTGAACGTGGAGATGAGGAGAGTGTGGAGATGAGGAGAATGTGGAGATGAGGAGAATGTGGAGATGAGGAGAATGAGGTGAACGTGGAGATGAGGAGAGTGTGGAGATGAGGAGAGTGTGGAGATGAGGAGAATGTGGAGATGAGGAGAATGAGGAGATGAGGAGAATGTGGAGATGAGGAGAATGAGGAGAATGTGGAGATGAGGAGAATGTGGAGATGAGGAGAGTGTGGAGATGAGGAGAATGAGGAGAATGTGGAGATGAGGAGAATGTGGAGATGAGGAGAATGAGGAGAATGTGGAGATGAGGAGAGTGTGGAGATGAGGAGAATGAGGAGAGTGTGGAGATGAGGAGAATGAGGTGAATGTGGAGATGAGGAGAACGTGGAGATGAGGAGATGTGGAGATGAGGAGAATGTGGAGATGAGGAGAATGTGGAGATGAGGAGAATGAGGTGAACGTGGAGATGAGGAGAGTGTGGAGATGAGGAGAATGAGGAGAATGTGGAGATGAGGAGAATGTGGAGATGAGGAGAGTGTGGAGATGAGGAGAATGAGGAGAGTGAGGTGAATATAGAGATGAGGAGACTGAGGAGAGTGTGTAGATGAGAATGAGGTGAATGTGGAGATGATGAGATGTAGAGAATGAGGAGAATGTGGAGATGAAGAGATGTAGAGAATGAGGAGAATGTGGAGATGATGAGATGTAGAGAATGAGGAGAATGTGGAGATGAAGAGATGTAGAGAATGAGGAGAATGTGGAGATGAGGAGAATGTGGAGATGAGGAGATGTAGAGAATGAGGTGAATGTGGAGACTGAAGAGAGTGTGGAGATGATGAGATGTAGAGAATGAGGAGAATGTGGTGACTTTGGAGATGAGGAGAATGAGGTGAATGTGGAAATAAAGAGAACGTGGAGATGAGGAGAATGAGGTGAATGTGGAGATAAAGAGAACGTGGAGATGAGGAGAATGAGGTGAATGTGGAGATAAGGAGAATGAGGTGAACATGGAGATAAGGAGCATGTAGTGATGAGGAGAATGGGGAGATGAGGAGAATGTGGAGATGAGGAGAATGTGGAGATGAGGAGAATGAGGTGAATGTGGAGATGAGGAGAATGTGGAGATTAGGAGAATGTGGAGATTAGGAGAATGTGGAGATGAGGAGAATGTGGAGATTAGGATAATGGGGAGATGAGGAGAATGAGGTGAATGTGGAGATGAGGAGAATGTGGAGATTAGGAGAATGTGGAGATGAGGAGAATGTGGAGATGAGGAGAACGTGGAGATGAGGAGAATGAGGTGAATGTGGAGATGAGGAGAATGTGGAGATTAGGAGAATGTGGAGATTAGGAGAATGTGGAGATGAGGAGAATGTGGAGATTAGGATAATGGGGAGATGAGGAGAATGAGGTGAATGTGGAGATAAGGAGAATGTGGAGATAAGGAGAACGTTGAGATGAGGAGAATGTGCACTCCTTATAGTTACTGAATCTTAGGGACAGCTTTAGGCGTAGCATAGCATTATTCACTGCATTAATAATTAATAATGATGTCAATGAAAGTTTCTCACAAGGATAGCAAGACAGATGTGTGTATCAGTGTGTATACATGTAGATTAACTTGTGTCTTGTCCTAGATTCATCAACACAGACACAGACATGGCGTGCACACACACACACACACACACACACACACACACACACACTCTGTGGTGGAAACGTGGGCTGGTTTCCTCTGACAGGAGCTCTGGCACCGTGTCGTGGGAACGAGGTGAGGAACAGAAATAGAGGATGAGAGAGGAAGCAGGCCTGCTGATTGATGCAGACAGAGACACGATGTGAGTGTCCGTATGTTTATGAGAGACGCACAGGAGGACAGAGACACAATGATTGGGAAGGAAGTTATACTGGTGTTCAGGAATTGTTCTAGTGTATAGAGCTGAACAGTGACATTCAACTTTTACAACAAACCAACCAGGAATAAAACGAATCATTCCCTTAAACCGTTATTTCTATGTACGTATTGTCTTTTACGAGTCCTTTTTGTGTCTTTTAGAAATCACTGTGAATGATGTGACAGTTGTATTGCTTTGTGTACATTATACAGTCAGTATACATTATAGTTTTGCTTACAGTAGTGAAGTAACCGAATATGAATATGAATACATTATCCAGAATGAACGGATAACGTTTTCTAAACAGATATAAATATAGATACGAATAGGGGGCAGAGTATTTTTTCTTGATTTTTTTGTTTTAAAGCTTGCCAGAAAGTTTCACAGAGTTGAGACTAGTAGAGGTGTGTATCAGGACTGGGATCCTGCAGGATGCAACTCAAAGCCAAGCTGTCAGATATGATATACCCTCACGGCAAAAATCAAGTCCATGCTCATTAACATGAATGTGTGGCGTTGTGCAATGCATTTCATTCATCCTTAGTGAATGCCTGGTCAGGGTCATGCTAGTTTAAATTAAGCTACTAGTTTGCTTATACTTTGGATAATAGAACCAACAAAATCCATTACAAAAAAAAAAAAAACTATCTCAGGCAGGGACAAACAAAAATAATAACTGCGGGATTCAAAAACAGTCCATCTTTAACTCAAATGATGTAGTTGAGGTTGAGGAACTGTCAGAGCCAGAATTCACACACCATGCTGCCATTGCTGCCAGTTCTAACCCTAACCCCTAACCCTAATCCCTAAACCATACCCTCCTAAAACCCTACCCTATTCCCTAAACCTAACCCCTAATCCCTAACCATAACCCCTGATCCTTAAACCTAACCCTAATCCCCAACCCTAACCGCTAACCTTAATCCCTAAACCTCACCCTCCTAAAACCCTAACCTAATACTTACACCTTACCCCTAATCCCTAACCATAACCCCGATCCCTACCCTAAACCCCAACCATAACCGCTAACCCTAATCCCTAACCCTAATCCTTAACCCCAACCATAATCCCTAAACCTAATCCCTAACCGCTAAACCTTACCCCAACCCGAACCCTTACCCTAACTCCTAACCCCCATCCCTTACCCTAACCCATAGCCCTAGGTGTTTGGGTTTTTTCCCCCCAGTGTTTCTGGGGACGTAGTCAAATAATAAAGTAATTTTCAAAAAAAAACAATCATTAAAATGACTGTTTAGGCCATGCCCACTTCATGTTTTAATTCAAATGCACATAAAAAGACTATCTGGAGAACGAAACAGATACAGATACATTGCCATTGCGTTAAAAACCTTGTCTACAAGTACTTTTATGTTTCACATTATGTTGCTCAAGTTGAGATGTTCTTCACTTTGAGTGGTTTTAGCCGGGCTAATTCACCTAGCGTAGTGCTGTGTCTCACATCAGACTCCCTCAGTACTGACTGGACAAAACCGCAGCAGGAATGAATTTTAATGTCCGCACTGTTTAGCTCTATTGTAGGATAGTGGAATAGCATTATGGAATGAAATTTGTGCCAAAAGGTATCGAACAAAACTTTTCAAGAAACGAACAAAAAATATACAACGAGGAAGAAGAAAAACACTGAAACCGAAAAAATAAATAAAATAAAATAGTCGCATGAGACTACCCAAACCTCGGAGATTAATTAATAATATACTGACTAAGTACGTAAGTGATTTCCTCTACAAAGTAAAAACACTATAACTATAAAGAGAACCGCATCCAGAACGCTCCCCACTGAAGTCTCTACTTCCTGGTCAGGGAGCTGTCCATCCAAAACTCACTAGCCAATGAGGGTAAACCCCACCCACACGAGAGGTTTGTGCCAGAATGCGGAGCGTAAACTCTGGCAGCGCATTCATAAACCAAAAAGGAAGCTTAGAAAACAAAGAACGCTGTTTATTTATTTGGAGACATTTTTCGGTGATATTTTCTTCTTTCTCGTCGTATATTTTTGATCGTTTCTTGAAAAGCTACGTTCGATACGCCACAAATGGAATTCCATATAGCATAAGGATCAGAGGTGAAATGATTCAAAAGCAATGCTTACTTTGATCAGGTTTAGTCTGTCATACTGCAAAGGTGAAAGCGAAGACAGGATGACATCAACAGACAGAGCAGAAAAGAGAAAGAGTGGCTGTTAAAAGTAATGGCAAGCGCAATGAACACATACAGTATGGAACACAATGTGTGCGGTCGTGTTACGTAAAGAAACGAACAAAAGAGACAGACGGACAGAAATGAATAAGGGTGAAAGAGCGGTATGAAGCGAGTGTGCGAGTGAACGGTGAGTTGTGTTGCAGTGCAGAACTGGAAGGCTGTAGCAGTGGGTGGGTGGCAGCTCTGTGTGTTGACGTAATGGTGGAAGTCCACTGAACCGACCCGCACTGCGCTTCAGAATGTTGTACACCGAGCGAACGCTACACTGAAGGAAAAGCCCACCCAATCCTGAACGCAATAATAACCCGTGTCTGTACCACAAAGCTGCTGAATTCTCAATTCCGGTTGGTCAGAAGGGGTTGATTAAGGGGTTGATTCTATAACAGCACCTCTGCTGGTTGTAATTCTGTAGTTTATATCAATGCGATCGCTCTAAATACGTCATTGTTCCCATAGCAACAGCAAACGTACGGACTTATCGGGCTGGTGCTCCACATAAGCGGGTTAGACAACGTGATGTTGTCTAACCCTAACCCTAAGTTTATAATCGTTGATGTGCTGATATTGTCAGTAAGGAATTCTTTTTTTTTTAACATTAATGGAAGGAGTCTCCAGTGTCAGAGCTTTGTATCTTTAGAAAGTCTTCAGGACGGAAGACATCGTGCTCTGCGGGTTCTCTGTAAAGTGATAATCTGCATTTTCTTTTGTGGTACTAACTTTGCAAAAAGTAATCAATCAATCAATCAATCAACCAATCAATAAATAAATAAATAAAGCAAGCAACTATAAATGGATAAAAAGTACAAGGTGTCATTCTTAGTAAATAAAATTTTGCATCTCAGGGGTGGAATTAATCATACGACAAAAAGGCAATACACACACGCGCACACACACACACACACACACACACACACACACTGAAAACAAAACACAGAATACACATTCACATATAGTGTGTGTGTGTGTGTGTGTGTGTGTGTGTGTGTGTAGTGTTAATGCAACAAATTCGACTAGCAGCCATTTGTGTGCAATGCATTACACATAAGCGTATAATGAAGGACACATAAACAAACAATGGAAAAGAGAAATGCTTACTTTGGACAGTCGCTTGTGAGACTAGCATGCAGTGAGGAGAAGAAGAAAGAAATCAGAAAAAAATGCAACAGAAAAACAGAATGACAACAAGACAAAGTGCAAGAGAACGCAAAGAGTCACTTTTATATCACAGAGATTTTCTCGATCAAAGACCGACACTGAATGACGAGGTGAAAGAAAGAAAAGAAAGGAAACGGAAGGAAGTAAGAAGAATGAACTAAAGATTAAAAGAAAGTCAAGCGTGGAAAATGACAGGATCCGTTTATTGCATTTAACATCCATCCTTCTGCCTAACCATCCCTCTATCCAGTTCTCCATCCATCCATCCATCCATCCATCCATGTCTGGTGCATGTAGGCAGACTTTCATCCATCCAGCCATGTAACCCTCTATCTAATATCAATCTACCTGGTCATCTGTCATTCTTTCATTCTTCTATCCATCCATTCCTCCACCCAGCTCTCCATCCATCTAATGGTTATTCCATCCATCCATCCATCCATCCATTCAATCATGCTCTTCTCTGTCTAATCATTAATTAAACCATCCATCCATCAGTCTGTCTATGCATTCATCCATCTGCCTGTTTATTTTCCATCCATGCTTTTCTCCATCAGACTACTTATCCATGGATTCACCTGTTCATCCAATTAGCCAGTCTTCCTTCCTTCCTTCCATCCATCCATCCATCTATTTAACCAGCCTCCCATCCATCCATCCATTCAATCTGCCCTGTATCCTTCTCTCCATCTATCTATTTCCACTTTTGTTTTATTCAGTCGCATTCATAAGCTCATATGGTATTAAGGTTAACATTAACACTAGCACTATTCTGGTGAAGGGTCTGAATGACACGGACGGTGTTCCCTGTGGTCTGGAGGTCAAGAGTCTAACTGGGTCAGTGGACGAGATTTTATACGACTCTATATGATTTCAACAGGCCACTTGAACGGATTGCTTCACCCGGCTTTCCGAGGCAATCAGCAGCCGTTTCAGTCCTGTACACAGACGGTGCACACAGTAAACTATCCAGGGCTGTTCTTTCAGTTCAGCTGGACACAAAGGATCAGGGGAAGAGGACATTCAGTACTGGACCTTACTAAGGGTGTAACAGTGCTTCATGGCATGATGTGTCGCGATGCAATAATGTGACATGGAAAATCAGAATTCTATTAAATTATGCATCGAATGCAGTTGTACTGATTGAACACCAGAGGTCCCAATCTGTACAATCCATAAGGTTGAATAAAATACATAGAGAGCATCACAACAAACAAAACTATAGGAATTATAGGTTGTATGGTTACACAATTTATGTCACACATACGAATTCTTAATTCGAGCAAATTTGGCTGAAGGATTATATGAAAATAGATAGGAAACAAAGTTTTCATTTATTTATTTAATTTATTTATTTATTAATTTTCTATACCAGCAGCTGAGCTGACATTAGTCCCAGCTGCATAGTGTATATTAATTACTCATTCGAATTTGTTATCGTTTCTATAGTAACACCTTACACGACTTACCGAATGCATACAATTGTGTGTATTTGTATGTGATATGATGAATTTATCTGTGAGATGTTTCTTTTTTTTTTTTTTTAAAGGAGTCTCCAGTGTCAGTGTGCGATATTTTCAGGACAGAGAAGTTTGTTTTTTTTTTCTTTCTGGTTTACGCTCTGTTACAGACTGGATGTCAAGGCAGAAAATGGATTATGGGTAATAAGGGCAGGGTTAGCAGGTTGTTACCCACCGAAGGGCCAGGTGTATTTGGTGTGTAGCCATTGTACACACTAATTAACAGATGAATGGATGGAAAGAAAAACGCAAAGAAAACCCAAAATCTCTTTTCCAGCTCATACTGACGAGGACGGCAGATAGCTGTGTAACACATTCCGCAATAAAAAAAAAAGTAGCACAATTAAAAACCAAACACGTATTTTGTGTGAAGACAGGAACAGTTTACAATTGAATGAACAACTGAATGCAGACACACTCCAAGATCACTGAGTGAATGTGAATATCTATCTATTTATTTATTTATTTACTGCTGGAGGAATCTTCTACACTGCTTTGAAGGAGCGGATTTACAGTAAGTGGACTGGCCGCACAGGCACACCTCCTCACCTTGGAGTTTTTAGAGCTGCTGCGTGAGGACTGAGTCGAGTATGTGCGGGTGACCAGCTGCTCTGGGGTAGAGGGTGACTTGGAGGTGTCTGAGTGCTCGGAGCCCTTCTCCACCATGTTCTCTCCCTCCAGACTCGGCACGGTGGGCGAGCGACAGCGCTTCCGCAACACCGGAGAGCAAGCGGGACTGCTCCGGGTTGAATTACTGGCAGTGCTGCAGAGAGCAGGGACAAGAGGAAGAGAGATGGAGCGAGAGAGAGAGAGAGAGAGAGAGAGAGAGAGAGAGAGAGAGAGAGAAAACTATTAACAAATTTCACAAAAAAAAAAGATCTAAATACATGCAATGCATCATATCATATACCACAGTCAGGTCTATAAGTATTTGGACAGTGACACAATTCTTGTAATTTTGCCAACGTACACCACCACGATGGATTTGAAATGAAGAAATCAAGATGTGATTGAAGTGTAGACTTTCAGCATTAATACGAGGGGTTTAACAAAAATATCGCATTAACTGTTTAGGAATTACAGCCATTTTTTCCCTCCATTTTCACAGGCTCAAGAGGAATTGGACAATTGGCTGATAAGCAGCTTCATTTCCAGTTGTGGTCTGTTTCTTCGTTATTTCATGACAAACTAACCCTAACCCTTAGGGAAATAAAAGGTCCGGAGATGATTCCAAGCTTTAAATTTGCATTTGGTAGCTGTTCACGGGAACGGCAAATGAAGGAGGCCATCGTTAGACTGGAAAAACAAAACAAAACAACAGAACAGACTTATCAGAGAGATAGCAGAAACTTTAGGAGTGGCCAAATCAACACTTAAAAAGAAGGAATGCACTGGCGAGCTCAGCAACACCAAAAGGCCTGGAAGATCACGGAAGACAGCTAAAGTGGATGATCGCAGAATTCTTTCCTTGTTGAAGAAAAACCCCTTCAGAACATCAAGCCAAGAGCTCTCTGAAGGAGGTATCATTGTCAAAGTCTACAATCAAGACACGCCTTCATGAATGTAAATACAGATGGTTTACTGCAAACCTCTAGTAACGCTCAAGAACACAAAGGTCAGATTAGACTTCTAAACAAAAACAGAACCGACCAGTTCTGATGCAAGATTAACTTGTACCAGAATGATGGGAAGAGAAGAGTATGGAAAAGGAAAGGAAGGCTCATAATCCAAAGCATACCAAATCATCTCTCAAACATGGTGGAGGAAGTGTTATGGCATGGGCACGTACGGCTGCCAACGGAACTGGGTCACTGGTGTTTATCGATGATGTGACTGCTGATAGAACTAGCAGGATAAATAATGAAGTGTATAGAGCTATACTTTCTGCTCAGAGTCAGTCAAATGCTGCAAAACTTCACAGTACAGGTGGAAAATGACCCAAAATATTATCTTAAGGCAAAGAAATTAAATATTCTTAAATGCCTGATGACCTCAACCCAGTTGAGCATGCTTTTCAGCTACTGAAGACAAAACTGTAGGCAGGAGGACCCGCAGACAACGCTGCAGTAAAGGCCTGGCAAAGCATCTGAAGGGAGGAAGCTCAGCATGTGGTGGTGTCCATACTTCAGGCAGTCATTGACTGCAACGGATTTGCATCCAGCGGATTTCCATCCATTATTAAAAGTAATCCTAATATTTATTATTATGTTTGTTTGTCTAATTACGTTAGAGCCTGTGAAAATGGAGGGACTCTGCAAAAAACGAAAGGCTGTACTTCCTAAACGGCCAACGCGATAGTTTTGTTAAACCCCTTGAATTAAAGCTGAAAGTCTACACTTCAATCACATCTTGATTGCTTCATTTCAAATCCACTGTGGTGGTGTACAGAGGCAAAATTTCAAAAATTCTGTGTATAATATATGGTGTGTGTCATTTATATATATATATATATACATATATATACGCACACACACACAAAAAAAACCCTCTATTCTTGCAAGTATATTATTTACATTTTTGAAAAATGTGAATACAAATTAAAATTCAGACTTAAAAAAAAGTGTTATAATAATCAGTTTGATGTACATAGCAACTTTGCCAAATTAAAGGCTGCTTTACAAAATATACAGAACACTAACAGTAGTCTCTCTCTCTCTCTCTCTCTCTCTCACTCTCTCTCACACCCACACCCACACACACCCATTCAAATTGGTGAGACGTGTAGTGAAAGGTGTTTCATTTCTAATCCAATATCAAGGGTGGACAAATCAGTATCTCAGGTCAAGTAGAGTCCTGTCCAGGATATTAGCTTTTTATTGGTAGTTGCCAGGTGGACAAAGCTGTGACCTTGTGGTTTTAAAGTCATCAAGAGAAAATAAAGTCACTAGCCAGACTCGTATAAGAACTTTTACGAGTAACGTGAGGACACGGCCAAAGTCTTGCTAAGGTTTTGACCAGGTCGCGGACATGATGTGCTACACGATCATATCCTCATAACTTTCCTTTAGCACTTAACTAGCTAACTAGCTTGACATAACTTCTTCTTCTTCTTTTTTTTTTTTTTTATCACATTAGCCACCACTTTTGATTGTTCATCCCTAATTCTTTTTCTGACAATAAGCCAAAATAAAGAAGAATCGGGTCGTTGTCATAGGTACTTATTAACAGGCTGTATTATACAACTATGTGCAAAAGTTATCACTCCCCATTTTAACAAAAGGAAAAATGTAATATGGGGCTATATTCTATAAGAAGACAACAATCTAATATAAAAAAGGTGAACGTTTTTCTCCAGATGCATATAAACAACAATGTTCAAAAATGTGCTTTTCTATTATTAAATGATAATGAAGTCAACATTATACATACATTCAATGATTTTTATATTCATTTTATCCTAAAAGGTGTGCAAACTTTTGCACTCAACTGTATTACATTATGTCAAGGGACATATATATATATATATATATATATATATATATATATATATATATACACACATATATATATATATATATATATATATATATATATATATATATATATGTGTATATGTGTGTGTGTGTGTGCGTGTGCGTGTGTGTCCCTTGACATAATTTAATACAGTTGAGTGCAAAAGTTTGCACACCTTTTAGGATAAAACCTTATATATATATATATATATATATATATATATATATATATATATATATATATATATATATATATATATACATATCTTATAGTAAAGTCTCTGTCCCCTGACTCCTAATAAGTATTTATTAAAAGAAAGTGCTTTTACTTGAATTTGTTTTCCACATTCCACATTTGTTTTCCACATTCACACACACACACACACACACACACACACACACACACCCCATGCCTGCTTTGTAACCCCACTACTTATTCTAACCCTCCCAAACAGAACAGATGGTGAACACCCTCTCCAGTTTCATTCAGAGCTGAATCAGCCACTCAGTACACCTTATGTAACTGCTTACTTCACAACCAGCCAACCACATGATCACTAAACCTCTCTAATATTTCACCAGTACACAGACAGTCACTCTGACAGTGTTGTTCACGTGTGTGTGTGTGTGTGTGTGTGTGTGTGTGTGTGTGTGTGTGTAGGCATGTGTGTGTATCAGTCATCAAGGCCACCCCCAGCTGCTCCATGTCGACTCTTCAGAGTCTTTCATTTTGTGCAAAATACACAAATTGAATTTCACACAGGACTGGAATCTTCGGCTCCCCCCCCCTTTTTTTTAAATAAAGAAAAATGATATTTTATAAATCATAACCTCAGAATACAGTCAGATCATTTATTCTAAGACATAAATAACATTCATAAATATATATATATATATATATATATATATATATATATATACACACATATATATATTTCATGAACTATATATACACAATTAGTGGCACCTGTAATTACTCCTTTGTGGTAAACTCATTTTTACCAAGGGTGCCAATAATTCTGAAGCTGGAGAATAAACGGAAATCAGATCATCTAGAAGAGTTGCTCTCCAGGGGGCCATGAAGCATAGCCGTAGTTCATGATTTATTTAAAATTTTTCTTAACAATGATGGAAAGCAATCACAACCCACTTTATCAAAGTTGTTATATGTAGGGGTCCAAGCACCAACCTAGGGTCAACGCAAACCTAATGTGTTCTTTCAGTGGAACGTTCAGGAGTAGAAAGCTCGATGGCGCCAAAAAATAACATTTGTCAAATTGAAATAATCTTCATGAAATAAATCCATACTTCATGGAATTTACTTTACAGTTAAAGGGGTCCACGGCTACAAGAATACTACTTGAACGACTGAAATAGACCTTCAATAAAAGTAGTTCACATGTACTGTATAATACTACAATGGCCCAAAGGCTGGTGTGTGTGTGTGTGTGTGTGTGTGTAAGAGCTGTGAACTCTATGGTTTGTAAGCATGTGGAATGGTGAGAGACAGAACACAATGCATTGATATTCCAGCTGCACCAGGGCTGTCTCCAGCATCTTTTATGTCACCCCCAGACTGTAGAGGAAGTGCTCACAGAGAGGAAGGTGATAAATGTTAGCTTCAAAATGCATCACACCGACACCACTGTGTTACATACAGTAACTGCTTCCATAACAAACTATTTCATACAGCAGAAAAGAAACACAGCTTATCCTAAACTGAAAGAGGCTGTGAAGAGTTACACAATAAAGCCGCAAAATGTACAGTTATAAGGATCACGTACACACACACACACACACACACACACTGTAGTAAGCTGTAGTTGAAAAGTGAGGGTGTTTCCATAGTAACATACAGAAGAATTGGGTGGGTTTAGAGGAGTTTCAGCTGAAGAGTGAAGACAGTGATGAGCACAGAGAACACACACACACACACACACACACACACACACACAAATGATAACAAGTGTGGGGTAATGAAGCATCAGAGCAACAAATCAGGAGAGCGTACGGATCTTCTCAATACATCACTCAATTCATCCCTTAGTACATCACTCTTTACATTATACATGTCCATCTCTCATCCATCCGTCCATCCGTCCATCCATTCTTCCATCTGTTGGTCCATCTGTCTATCTATCTATTGATCCAGTTCAACCATCCATCCATCTAAACCCATCTACTCTCCATCCATGCATGCACACTCACATCCATCCATCCATCCATTTATCTATCTGTCCATCCATCCAACCATTTACCTGTCCATCCATCCGTCCATCAATCTGTCCATCCATCCAACCATTTACCTGTCCATCCATCCATCCATCCACCCAACCATTTACCTGTCCATCCATCCATTCACCTGCCATCCATTCGTCCATCCATCCGTCCATCCATCTGTCCATCCACCCAACCATTTACCTGTCCATCCATCCGTCCATCCATCCATCCAACCATTCACCTGTCCATCCATCCATCCATCCATCCATCCATATGTCCCATCTGTCCATCCATTGGTCCATCCATCTTTCCATCCAATTTAACCATCCACCATTTCTCCATCCAGACTCCTGTCTGTTTCTCCACATATTTGTTGATCTTTTAGTCTTTCATTCACCAACAGTTCACACATCAGTTCATCCAGACACCCATTCAAACATCCATCCAACACATTTAACTGCCCCTCCATGGATTTATCCATTTATTTACCTTTTCATCCATTCATTCATCCATCTATTACCCATTCAACCATCCATCCATATTTATGGTCCATTGTTCCATCTATCATAAAAATCTGTCTATCCAATGGTTCATCCATCCATCCATTTACTTTTCCATCCATCCACCCATCCATCAATTATTATCTCACTAAATATTTGCCTATTAATCTATTAGTCCATCCTTCCATTCACCCAACAATCTATTCAACCATCCACCCGTCCACCCGTCCATTAATTTCTCTATCCACTATCCAACTGTCCATCTGTCAATCGACTCATCCATTCATCTGTGTTCATCCAACCCTCATCCACCTATGCTTCCATCCATCCATCCATCCATCCATCTATCCATCCATCCATTACAGCGACGTTCTACATACAACCAGCTGTAACACACATAACCTCACACTTCTACACCTGCAGCACTCAGATCAAACAGCATCTCATCATATTCTTATATTTTATATTAGAGTAACTCTGCACAACTGTACCACTGCTGCTCTTTACGCTGCTGCCCGGGAAACTTCCAAACTTCCCCACTCGTCCCAGTGACGTTTCCGTGACAAGAAGCCTGAACAATGACCATCTGCCAGGGTTTCTCTCTCTTTTACACACACACACACACACACAAACCTGCATACACTCTCACATGTATTGTATGGCTATATACACAGTTCAAAGAGCTTTATGCATGAGACTGTACATACATATAAAACACCTGCACTAGCAACAGGTAAATCCTCATAATATATGCATCAACATCATATGAATCCTCATTAATTATTTATGCATGAACAACAAGCAAATCCCTATTATATATGCATCTGTCATATTCTTACCCTCCACCAACACACTAATCTACATGTTTACTGATTCCACTTGCTGTCATTATACCTGATCAAACTAACACCAGGTAAACAAACACACACACACACACACACACATTGCGGAAGAGGGATTGTAGCTGTTTACGGGAAGGGGGGGGGGGGACAGGCAAGAGACACAAAAAATAGTGGATCCAGTTGTGGGTTGTGTTTATATCATCACACAGCACAGCATGGGTGTGGCACATACTTATCCCCAAACACACACACACCCACACACACACATTAATTGTGCCAAGATCTTATTATCAAAATAACCATGCACCCTTTCCTATTTTTCTCTCATATATCATATACACACTCACACACGCACACACATACATGTACATCATTTAGATGCATCAAAACAACACACAAAAACACAAACCCTCGCGTTCCACACTAACCTGGCCGCCATGTATCACGGCGCTCTTGTGCCCGCCATCTCTAAGCAAGAAGCAGTGGCTGACAGACAGAGAACAGGAGGAGAGGATGAACGAGAGAGGAAGCATTCCACAACAGGAAGACGGAGGTGTTAAAGAAAAGCTCTCAGCGCTGATGCATTTGTGCCGGAGTCTCTCTATCAGTCCTCATGGTAATGGCTGCTCTCTCTCTCTCTCTCTCTCTCTCTCTTGCTCTCGTCTCTTTGCCTCCCTCTCTCTATCGCTCTGCATCTCCTCATGCACTCGTGTGTCTGTGTGTGTGTGTGTGGGAGAGAAATGGTGTGTAACGGAGAGAGACGGACCCTCGACGGTGCAGAACACGCTCTAAGGACGGCGCCGAAAAGCGAAAGCGCGACGAGGACAAAGACAAAGAGAGGACGAGAGAGAAAAAAGAGGGAGATCTGGCTGGCGCAAAGTGCCCACTGGCTCGTTAATAATTTAAAGTTGATGAAAGGAGCTGGTCTGACATCATTCACTTTCAGTTCACTTTACAGTCTACTGGCCAAACCAACAATCTAAACACACACACACACACACACACACACACACACACACACACACACAAACGACTGGCACTTTAATTAATGAGAGTAAGCGATTAATTTTCATTGTTAGATTTACAGTAACATGCAGTACAGTGTCAGTGCTTTTCTAACAGACATATCAGCTGGAAATAAAACACTTGGAGTCGTGCTGTTATAGGAAAATAATCAGCGACAGGGTAATATGCTGAAGCAGAGTTAGTTACCACCCGAAGCTGATTATTATCCGATAACGTGTCCCAACGTGTTTTAATTCCACAGCTATTACACTGTTAGTGAATACATTTTAACCGTAAATTTAATTAAAGAATGACATGATGTATCGTTTATCCATTTATAGTTACATGTAATGTTATGGAACATCCATGAAACAAGTTAAATCTTGTTTTTGTTTACGTAATCGGTCGTTCCCTGACCAGGCTCTGGTTTTTTTTCTCTCTCATGATGTTAATAATTCATCTATACATCCGATTCAGTCATTCACCCATCCAAATTATCCAGCTACCCTCCATCCATCCAAACCATCCATCTGACTGGCCAGTGATAGATTTATCCAACCATGCATGCATCCATCCATCCATCGATACATTTATCCAACAATTCATGCATGTATCCATCCATCCATCCATCCATCCATTGACACATTTATCCAACCATTCATGCATTCATCCATCCATTGGTCTATCCATCCATTCCTCCATCCATCCATCCATCCATCCATTGATACATTTATCCAACCATTCATGCATTCATCCATCCATCCATCCATCCATCCATTGGTCTATCCATCCATTCCTCCATCCATCCATCCATCCATCCATTGATACATTTATCCAACCATTCATGCATCCATTCATCCATCCATCCATCAGTCTATCCATCCATTGCTCCATCCATCCATCCATTGATACATTTATCCAACCATTCATGCATTCATCCATCCATCCATCCATCGGTCTATCCATCCATTCCTCCAACCATCCATCCATCCATCCATCCATTGATACATTTATCCAACCATTCATGCATTCATCCATCCATCCATCCATCGGTCTATCCATCCATTCCTCCAACCATCCATCCATCCATCCATCCATTGATACATTTATCCAACCATTCATGCATTCATCCATCCATCCATCCATCCACCCCTTGACTATCCATCAATACATTTATCCAACAATTCATGCATGCATCCATCCATCCATTGGTCTATCCATCCATATCTCCATCCATCCATCAATACATTTATCCAACAATTCATGCATGCATCCATCCATCCATCCATCGATACATTTATCCAATAATTCATGCATGTATCCATCCATCCATTGGTCTATCCATCCATCCATCCATCCATCGATACATTTATCCAACAATTCATGCATGCATCCATCCATCCATCCATCCATTGGTCTATCCATCCATCAATACATTTATCCAACCATTCATGCATTCATCCATCCATCCATACATCCATCCATCCACCCCTTGACTATCCATCAATACATTTATCCAACAATTCATGCATGCATCCATCCATCCATTGGTCCATCCATCCATCCATAGATACATTTATCCAACCATTCATGCATCCATCCATCCATCCATGCACCCCCTTGACTATCCATCAATACATTTATCCAACAGTTCATGTATGCATCCATCCATCTATCCATCCATTTGGCTGTCCATCAATACATTTATCCTAGCATCCATCCATTTGACTGTCAACTGATACATTTATCCAACCATTCATGCATCCATCCGACTGTCTATCTGTACATCCATCCATCCATCGGCCCATCTGTGTATCCATCCTTCCATCCATACAACCACTCATCCATCCATTTGATGGTCCATCGGTACATTTCTCCAACCATTCATGCAGCCATCCATCTGTCCATCCATCCATCGGTCCATCTGTGTACCAGTCTAGCCCTCCATCCATCCATAAATACATACAAAACAATTGTATGTCTATCATCAATTCATTTTACTGTCCATCTATCCCTCCATCCATTCACTGAACAGATCATCTGTACACAAATCTGTCATCTACCTAGCTGTCCATGCATCCGTTCATTTGTTCAACCATGTCCACCAATCCATCCATCCAGCCATCCATCCATACAGACTCATGTCTGTCTCTCCAAATATTTGTTAATCCATCCATCCATTCACTCAATAGTTTATTCATCAGACAATTGATCCTGTTTTCACTTCTATTATAGCAGCTATAATCAGCTGTTCCTTCACCAGCCTCTTTTCTCTCTCTCATCACGATAATAAGACAAAAAAAAAAACGCAGCTTCTCATGTTACCAAGAAACCGTGACACTCTCCGACCTGAAGAAGTTTGCGAAAAGCTTAAAGTTCCACGAAATTAGTACCTCTGAACGTTACAAAGAGCTGACACTGGAGACTCCTTCCAAAAACTTTAAACAAATATCTCCTTACAGAAAACCTCACCATGTCAACAATTACACAGGTATTAAGTTTAGTCACAGCTAACCTGAGGAAACACCTTAAGGCCCTGTTTACACTGGTGCGTTTTCATTTTAAAATGCATAACTGTTGCTACGGTTACGCCTGTCATCTACATGACTCTGGCGTTTTCCACCCTCGAAAAATGGAGACTTTCGGAAAGTTTTAGTTTCCGGCCTCGCGTTCCAGTGTAAACAGACCAAAATGAAGGCTTTTGAAAACGAAGGCGTGTCTCCGCCCACATTCGCCCCCTGATTGGGTCTTCTGGATCATTGCGCATCCTTCACTGATTCGTCAAGCCCCTAACACATGACTGTTACGCTACCTTGATCGTATACGCAACAACACGGAGACTGAACCGCAAGCTTTGCTGGCTTCCTCGTTATTCTTAGCAACCGTTCTGCAGTTCAATTCTGTATTTTATGAAACTGCAGCTGCTATATGCGCAAGGGGCGAGCTACGATTAGAGCGATCGCCAACAAATCTCATTTCAAGCGGCGTAAGCCCTACATGGACATTGGTTTTATAACCAAAACGCACCAGTGTAAACACGGCCTCAGTCAATGAAGAAGAAGGAGACGTTTCTAGAAGTTGATCTGGAATGATTCAGAAATGAAGGAGCTGTTGGCTGTTTGTTTTGAGGATTGAAATGTTCACCGGATGAACGGTACAGTCCGGGATGTGTCGTTAACGACTATTAATCACCATTATTAATTCAGTGAGAGAATTTCTCTGAGTATGGAGTGGTAAAGCTATGCTGATAATCTCCCTGGGTTCGGAGTGTAAAAACAACTCCACACGCGCCATGCAGTCTACGAGTTATCACCTCGCTTGCTCTCTGTTGCGCTGTAGAGTCCACGCAATCCCTCAAAACACATTCGCCACTCAGCATGATTTAGGCTCTCAGATGTCCTCGCTGGACTGGTTTCAAGAAGCAATTTCATTAAAAGCTTAAATCAACAGATAAATCAAACGGCAGAATGGAAGCACTCTTTTAGCCAGTCGTACAGATTCACAGCACTGCCAGTGCATATCTATACATTTACTACATCTACTAACATGACATTAGAGTGATAAACATCTCCTCTCTCTCTCTCTCTCTCTCTCTCTCGCTCTCTCTCTCTTTTAGTCGGTCTAGTGATGCTCTTCCACACCTTTCTTCACATTGCATGGATGAGCCCAGAATCAAATGTGTGTGTGTTGATACTGTGGCCTTGTTCCAGGCTTCTCTTCCCATCCGCTGATTGGAAGATACTTCATCTCTGAGGTTGTTTACCATGTTGCCATGACAACCTGGCTTGGGAATGAATTGGAAGTGCGCGATGTTACAGCAAAGCAGTGTTACGCTGGCTATGCTGTATCCATGGCAACACAGGCTGTCCCTCACACACACACACACACACACACACACGGTCCTGTAGTTCTGAATGACAGGACAGGTCGAGAGAGGAGGTGGTGAGAACGAAAGGAACACACACACACACACGCGCGCACATAAACGCATGCTCATACAAAGATGCACAAACATCCCAATGTCACCCAGCACACGTCTCATCTCTTTTTCCTCTTTCCTTCTTTCACACACTCACATTCAAACTGTGACTATTTAAAAGAAAGCTCTGAACTATCCGTGTAATGATTTCGGTGCTAACGTAATACTGTAGATGTTCATTAACCCCCTGTGACAGGGGAACACGGCTAACGCAGTTACAATGGCGTTTAATAGGACAAAAACGCTTAGACAATCTCAAACGTAAGTGATGACGCTCAGGTTTCACTGAGCAAAACAAAAGCCTCTTTATTGACTAATTTTCCAGCTCAAAGTCCCAGAATGTAATGCAGCTACACAATGCAGTTCTGTTGAGTAATACCAGAGGCTCGGCTAGGGTCGAAAAGTCGTAGACCTTACAAAGTACTACTACTACTACTACTACTATAAACTACTAAAACTTGCCCTACTAGTAAAATGTAAATAAATGTAAATAAAAACAGAATGCGATGATTGGCAGATCTCATAAACCCGTATGTTATTCACAATACAACATAGAAAACATATCAAATGTTTAAACTGAGGAAACGTATCATTTTAATGAAAAAATAAGGTCGTTTTGAATTTGATGGCCGCAACACTTCTCAAAAAAGTCGGGACGGGGCGACAAAAGTCTGGAAAAGTAAGTGTTAGTAAAAAGAAACAGCTGGAAGTTAATTTAACCAGTATTTGTGGAAGGCACGGCGAACTGTGTTCACAGACAGTGAGTTCTGGAGGTGTTTCTGAGCCCATGCAGTGATTTCCATTACAGAATCATGCCTGTTTTTAATGCGGTGCCG
>NC_071258.1:30968702-31028702 GCF_023375685.1 Ictalurus furcatus | reverse complement strand
CAGCTCTGATGTACAACCCCTATTCCAAAAAAGTTGGGACGCTGTGTAAAATGTCAATAAAAACAGAACGCAATGACGTGCGAATCTCAGAAACCCATATGTTATTCACGATACAACGTAGAAAACATACCATATGTTTAAACTGAGGAAATTTTACGAAAAAAAAAAAAAAGGTCGCTTTGAATGTGATGACCGCAATACGTCTCAAAAAAGTTGGGACGTGGGCCGACAAAAGGCTGGAAAAGTAAGTCTTGCTGAAAAAAAGAAACAGCTGGAGCAACATTTTGCAACTAATTAGGTTAATTAGCAACAGGTCAGTAAGATGATTGGGTATAAAAAGTGTATCTTAGAGAGGCGGAGTCTCTCAGAAGTAAAGACGGGATGGAATCTGGATGGAAGCAGATGTTGCTCTAAACCTTGTATATACTGTTGGCTCAAATTTAGCCTATTACCCAAAAACATTTCAAATTCAACTTAGAAGCCAATACTCACATCTACCTCTGAGCCCAGTTGGAGATAGAAAAAAACACCAGCCGTGAGTGAGAAGAAGCAAGGGTCCAGCTTTATTGTTCCGTTCCACCACACGAGATCCACACCGATGAGAATTCTCAGAAGTGATCTGATACCCTGAGCTTAAGCTCCAGTATTTATACTGTACTTACACAGTAAACAACCCATATGTTTCAAGAAGACTACGATCTCACTACCAATAGGGTTAAAAAAGAGCTCATCTACCTTACTCTTATGTTCCAGAAAAGGGCTATTCCACTTACACATAGAATCAAAACAAGGGGTTTCAAATTACACATAAAATCAGAACCAAGGGATTTCTAATAACTCAGAAAGTCAAAACCACAGGATTTCAATAACCCAGAGACTCAAAACTAAGGGATTTCAATAACCCAGAGAATTAAAACCAAGGGATTTCAGTAACCCAGAGAATCGAAACCAAGGGATTTGAATAACCTGTAAAATCAAAAGCGGAGAGACAAAACAATCTACAGTGCCCTCGGTCTTACTGGCTTGACTCAGCCACCTTTATAAATGGCTCCTCATGGTTCTCTCTTAAAATTAAGGCCTTCCTTGCGAGACAAGAATCTTCACCATCTGAATTATGAGTTACATTTCTCTGTATTTCTAGCTTATAATTTATTTTCATGTTTGCGCTATATTTCTTATTTTATATATATTTATACTACTTGAAAAGCGGTTTACTGTACTTCCTACTTCTTAATATCATTACAGTTCTACTGTCCTGCATATCCTACTATTCTGTTTTTTATAGAGTTTCTCTATTACTATAAGATATTATAATATCTTATTACTCCTTTTTCATTATTCTTATAAAGTTATTCATGTGTGTGTATGTTGTGTCTACTTGCCCGCCCTTGACTGTACGAGCGTGTGTGTGTGTGTGTGTGTGTGTGTGTGTGTGTGTGTGTATTAGCACTCCTCAGCTCAGCTCGTATACCTCTTTTTGACTTTTTGACTACTACACCACAGTGTAGTGCTCTTAAAGATCTTTAAAGTGTAATTCCAATTTGTCAATGTCCGCCTAATCCCGCTTCTATGTGTCTAGGTGCCCATCGTCAGTCCTTCCCGTTACTGGATCTGGATCTGGATCTGGACACTCATTATCAGCTTATGCATCTCACTGCTGATATTATGGTGCTACTTAACTATCTTCGCAGCACCCCCTCCAGAAATGGAAATGGAAATGGAAATGCGGGGTTCCCTCCCCCCCTCCGATACAGAATCTGCCCCGTGAACGTGTGTGTTGATGCCTTTACACAGCCAGAACCCCCCTCCGGCTTTCAGTCTGAGGGAGATGTCCTCTTCTCTGATCCGGGCCCCCACCCTTCGTCCCTCTTCTCACCTACCAGTCCGCCCCACTCTCAGTGGTCCTCCCACTTCACCTTTGCCGACTTTCCCATGTCCCCAGGACGCACCCCATTTTCTTCCCCCTCCCGCTCTCCTCCAGACTACGCACCCACCAGTCCTGTGAATTACCAATAAAATTACATATTACTCATACTAAGTCTCCCTCATGCTTATTTCATGTCATTTTTACCCACAGCAATACTGTTCAGCATTGATGATGCCTTTCCAGATGTGCAAGCTGCCCATTATATAGGCAAATCATTGCATTCTGCTTTTATTTCCATGTTACACCGCGTCCCAACTTTTTTGGAATTGGGGTTGTACAAATCTACAGCATTCAGCATGGTCTGGTTCTCCTCAAGGTTTCTTCCTCATGCCATCTCAGGAGGTTTTCTCTTCCCACCTTGACCTCTGACTACATCTACATCCATGTTTATGTAAATCTACTTAGTGACAAAGTCTATTGTTGAAATATAATACAATACAAATATAATTGAATTTAAATCAATGGTTAAAAAAAAAAAAAAAAAACGAGAAAAAAAACCCCTTTCAGACAAAAATAACTATATCGACTAATAGTGGCGGTGACTCAGGTACGTTTTTATTCTTAAGCCAGAAAGAGAAAAACAGAGGTATGGAGAGAACAAGAGCGTTCGTGCGTAACGAGGATGACTTTAATGTGAGCAGTGAAGCCTAACCACAAGTCAAGGTAAGATTGAATAAATCCTTTTACATAAGTGAATGTCTGCTTCAGTAAAGGCAACAACAGCTGGAAGGTTAATCCATGAATGCACTTCCTGCTAGACCACAATCCTGAAAAACATGAGTGTGCTATTTGCTAATGGATGCAGTAAATCCAGCTCTTAGGACCTATTTAGTTAATAGAAACGCAACAAAATCATTTGTTGCGTTTTCATGCTCATTTACCGTGACGTTGGAGCGGCATGTTAACCCTGGACCCTGTCGTGTGAGCGACCTAAATGCATTTTTGTTTTCCAGCTGCCTCTCTATAGGTTAACCCTGCCTCTGCAAAGATTGAGCATTGACTCCCGGTCGATCAGAAACCACAGCACATGGCCAATGTGACTTCGTGCTACAAAATATTTCGACGTCTCATGGTGGGAGGTTAGCATGTGCATCTCGCTCGAATAAGAACCTGAACAATAACCACAGAATAAAACTGAAAATCGAGTGCGAGTGTGTGCGAGTTTCTGCTTCAATAAACCGGATTCAGCAGCTTTTTTTGTAAAGCTTCTTATGTGTGTTCAACTGCGGAGGCGACCTTTGTACTCGCTGCGGCAGGCTGAAGTCATTTTTCTGTTCCAAGATTATTCATTTTTACATAAAATCAATCAAGGCTAATAATAAACACATTTAAAAAAAAACAAAAAAAACAATTTCCAATAATTGATTAAAGTGTCTATAAGGAGCTTTTATTGATTGATCATTTATGGAAGGAGTCTCCAGTGTCAGCGCTTATAATATAATGTGGAGGAAATAAAAGAGATTGGTGATGTTGTTATAATGTAAACGATGACAGAAACTTGATTGAATGCAGCTATGATGGGATAAAAAGTACACGTTGTTCTTGAAAAAATACAACATTGTAATTAACGTATTATAAAAGGAGTAAAACACTTTGGAGCATGGTTTTATTAGAAAACTTAGTGTTGGTAAATGTAACTCCGCTTCATTCGTAGATGTGGTTGCTGGGACTACGGTTGCTGCGATGGCCTTAGGAGTGCAATTACCACGTGCAGTTTTACACTCGAGTCTCCTTTAGAGAACAGTGGATCGGTTCAACTAAACAGACTTCATATAAAAATTATAATGAACTTCCCTTTACGTTCACACTGTCCGTTGTCACCCAGATGAGGACGGGTTCCCTTCTGAGTCAAGGTTTCTTGCTCATATCATCTCAGGGGGTTTTTCTTCACCACCGTCGCCACCGGCTCACTCAATAGGGATAAATTCACACATTTAAAATCTCTATCCTGTGTTTATATGTCTCTGTAAAGCTGCTTTGAGACAACGTCCGTCGTTAAAAGCGCTATACAAATCAAATTGAATTGAACTGAATTGAATTGAATGTTGGTCGCGTCATTCCACCACGTCGCTGATTATTATTATTATTATTTTGCCAAGTCTTTTATTCCTTACTTAATGTGATCAAGTGAGATCTAGTACCGAAAAACATATGGACATTCAGCTAGTGTTGTCAAAAAATTATTAAAAAAAGAACTTCACGGGGCAATGTTAGCTTTCCCCAAGCTATAAAATTGAAAGTTTGTTAAATCAGACCTGAATTATGTTTTATCACCTAACAGAAATGCTACCCCCCCCCCCAAAAAAAAAAACCAAAACAAAACAACAACAACAACACTGATTTAAAATGTTTCTTAAAATTACTTACGTTGTTTGACTTAAAAAGAAGTTTTGAATAAATAGTATAAACGTTAAATCATTTTAAATATTTATTTACATATTCTATTTTTCGGGGCATGGTGGCTTACTGGGTGGGTTGGGGGTTCTGATTCTGCCTCCGCCCTGTCTGCGCAGAGTTCGCATGTTCTCCCCGTGCTTCTGGGGTTTCCTTCAAGTTCTCTGGTTTCCAAAGTCCAAAGACATGCGTCATAGGCTGACTGGCATCTCTAAACTGTCTGTAGTGTGTGTGAGTGTGTGATTGTTCCCTGCGATGGGTTGGCACCCCATCCAGGGTTTCCCCCGCCCGAGTTCCCTGGGATACTCTCCAGGGAAGATGGATGGTGGATGGATGGATGGTTGGATGGATATATATACACACACACACACTATATATATATATATATATATATATATATATATATATATATATATATATATATATATATATAGTTGTTAATCCCCAGATGGAGAAATTAGGAATATATATATAAATATATATATATATCCTTTTAAATAATAATTACCTACAGAAATTTATGAGGCTTGCTTATTTATTTATTCATTTATTCATTCACCATTCATTCATTATTTATATGTGTCTGTATCCCGGTGGCATAAACGGCACTATGTAGGTTCTATAAACATATTGAATAAAAGATCAAGCTAAATATCACCAGATAGCAGGCAGTCTGAAATAAAATAAATAAGGTGTAGTATAAAAAAAAAAAAAGGCATCCTTTGTGATTTTTTTTTTCACAACATAATGATCACCTTCTCTGGTTTATGCTACATAGCGTTTGGTCGCCTACACGCCTTCATCATCCGCCGATCATGCGTCAGCATCGGTGGATCCCCTGCTCAAGTGATGTCAGAGTGATCCTGAGCAAACAGACAAGGGTCCTCTCGCGTGCCTGCGTAAAAGCACTCAGGTTCAATTCTGCGGAAACACATACAGGCTTTTTGGGTTCTGTCGAACGAACGCCTAAACTCAGTTCCTCAGTTAATGAATGCATGCGGTGAAAGGCCAAGACTGTTGTTAGTAATACGGCTGACTCATTGCAATTCACGCGCACACACGCGCACGGGCCATTAGTGCACTCAGCCTTAGTCTCCGTTTAATACGTAACTCATTTACTTCGGCGAAACGCAAAAACATTCGCTCAACAGCTGGAGAGAACAGCGTAGGTGCATTTGAGACGCACAGGTGCATGTGAGTGAGAGAGGAAAGAGCAGGAGAGAGAAAAGAAAGAATGAAGAAGAGTGGCATCCCATGGGAAATTAATGCGACAAAAAGAGCCTTCAAGTACACGCGATGATTAGAGGGACAGGCGATGAAAGGAGAGAGCGAGCGAGAGAGAAAGAGAGCGCAAAAAAGGACAGAAAAGTCCACAGAGAGTAATCCTGCTGTCTTCAATCAGAGCGTCCTGCTGGGCCAAGAATAATGTGGGACAACGATGAGAGAGAGAGAGAGAGAGAGAGAGAGCGAGACACACACACACACACACACACACACACACACACACACACATATGGGGATATTAATTGAGATAAATGAGGGAGGACAGATGGAGGTGATAATATGATTTAACAAGGCCACCGGAGCGTGAATGAGTGTGTCATATTCCGGGGGTGTTTGACAATATGTGCATTTCCCTTAAAATTTCTCGCTGCTGGATTGCAACAGTTCTAATATACACTTGTTTTGTGCGCCTTCTCATGTGTAAAGAGCTCTGAGACTCTGAAATTAAATCCTAACGGCCAAAGAAAAGCAGAAAAGTCAGTACAGAGCTTTTTCGCCAAGCAGCTCAGTAACAATTACGACCCAGGACTATCATATCCAGGCTAAGTGTGTGTGTGTGTGTGTGTGTGTGTGTGTGTGTGTGTGTGTGTGTGTGTGTGTGTGTGGTTTTCCTATCACATTACACACCTCATGATAGTAGTAGGAGGTTTATGGAGGTTGACAGGTGCTGATTAATGACAAGAGGACTAAAATATTACTGGAAATGCAACACCATGTTAGAATATGACAAGATTCAAGCTTTTTTTTTTTCTTTTCACTATGCAAGTCTGAATCTTCAAGGCTGGAATCTGATTGGCTATCATTCATGAAGGAATTTGTTTCTCCACCATCGTGCTTAAAATCCTTCTGAATGACTGAAGCCACGCCCTCAGTCGTTCAATCTCCTATTGGCTGGCACATGGTTGTGTCATGGGATGTTACATCATCCATCAACACATTGTTTTGATTTAAATCAATGGCAAGTACTGCTCTCTTGACACATGCAGCACGTCCTGAAGTCTTTTATTCCTCTTACACCGCAGCGATTTGCCAATGATGACATTTTCTTCCGTTAATTAAACGATGACTTGTCATACTTTTTATCTGTTTATAGTTACTCCCTCACCAGTCTCGCTTTAAGTCTCTGATGAAGCGCAAAGCGGAACGTTCACTGGGGTTTCTGGAGATGTTTTTTTTTTTTTTTGTAGTTGAACAATCAAAGAAACCGCTTAACCTCAGGAGTCTTAAATAAACATCTACTTACAGAACGTTTCACGTAGCAACGAACAAGCACCTTTGATATAAACCTGTAATTTCAGCTGGAACTACTATTAGAGCTGCGGTTATAGAAAATCAATCAACACTTTCTGACCAATCAGAATGGAGAATTCAACAGCACTGGTCTAAACTAGCCGCTCTTTTTAAAGACATAAGATTTGTATAATAAATAAACATTTTCGCATCAGGTAATTGACAGATGGAGAAGGAAAACTGAGAAATCAAGCTGCGCGCTTGTCTCCGAGTCGTCCTGCTATTCACCGCTAAAAATATCCCACACGGGGCCAGAGAGATAAGAGCTCGAGTGAAAGATTGAGGGCTAATGAGTGCGCCAAAAAAGGAAATCGAAGGAAGAAGAAAGAGAGTGGGACCCTCTAGGGATGACCAAATTTCACAATTTCAATAGTCGCAGTATAAAAAGCAGACAAGTAGTTCATTCATCTTCAGTAAGCACTTTATCCTGGTCTATCGGGAGTGTATCCCGGGAATACTGAGTGAGAGCTGGGAATACACCTTGGATTGGATGCCAGTTTATCATAGGATACTATGCAGACACATATTCACGCCGAGGGACAAATTCATTCTACGATTCAGCTAGACGGGGGGTTTTTTTTTGGGAGGTGGGAGGAAATCGCCGAAGCCTGAGGAAACCCTTTTGGGGTCAACGTCGAAAATCCGAGCTCACTAACCCGAGCTCACGACTGAGCTGCCCTAAAGGCAAATAATCTGTAGGCATATAGTACTTTAAGTACAATAAGGTGGCTATCCATCCATTTTCTGTACTGCTTATCCTACATGGAGCCTATATCAAGGGGACACTCTGGATGGGGTGACAACACTTCACAGGGCACACACACACACACACATTACAAACTTTACCCTGAGGAAACCCCCAAAGCACAGGGAGAACATGCAATCGAACCCCCAACCCTGGAGGTGCGAGGCAAACTTCAAACCAATAAGCCACCGTGCTCCCTGGAGCTTTCACCAAGAACCACGTGCTTTCACAGAACGAGGGAATTTGACTACCGAGGCAGATACCCTGTTCACGAATACGCAAGGTTATCTCATATTCTTACACCTAACTACTTCACACAGCGAGTTCTTAACTTTCAACTGACTACTCGTTGCTCCGAACAATTTCGAGGTGTTCCAAAGCTTGTTCTCCGCATCGTGGAAATGCGACCGCCGGTCAGATTTGGTGTATCCAAAGATTTGTTAAAAAGTCTACAAAAGATATGAGATGCTCCATAATCCGTAAGCTACGCATCTTCCCCCAGAAAAGTTCCCCAGAATCGAGTTTTGATAGAACGCATTATGACATCATCACGCACAAGCCAATAGGACGTAGTCTGAGGCCAGACTTCTGGCATTTACATCCATGTTAAGTGGGATAGCAGAGAACGTAATTGCAGTTGTCAGCTTAGATTTAAAAAAAAAAAAAAAAAAAGTCTGAAAATCACAATTATAAGGTCTCGGGACTAGCCTTGGCTTGGCATGCTGCCAGATTTCTAGCCTTTGCTACAGAACCTAGTTACTAAATGTGGCGGAGAACCGCCTACTTTCACAGCAAGATGTATTTAATAGACATTGGAAATGGAAATAACGTCTCCAGCATGATCAGAACCAGAACTTTTGCTGCAGATTTGGACTAAAACCATCATCGACGATCAAATATCTGACTTTCATTTCACAAGATAATGCGCACACACACACACACACACACACACACACACCCCTAGAAAAAGCTGATTCCACTCCATTACCTTCTCCTATTCTAATCCATACATTGACCGCGATGAGAATAGAATTGACCGGCTGCCGCGTTAAAAATTCACCCCCAGCTCACGTGTTCTTACCAGGCGAGTTTGAAGCCTCTCATGAGTGCGGCGCAGAACGTATGGTGCTGGACATGCTGGCGAGCGGCTGCCTCTCGTCAGGCTGCATGTCAGCAGCGAGCAGCCGGAGAGGAAAGATTGCGTCCTGCTGTGCTGTCCCATTCGAGAGCTGCATCAAGCTCTGATGCTGACGCTAACAGGCTCCCTACTGCGCCAGATGGTCCCTCGATGGTATCAGGTAGTGCTGTAACTAACGGTTACCGTGTGAGAGCACGTGTATGGAAATAAAACTGAGTACGAGATAAAAATGGAAGAAAACAAAGCCAGCTGTGATGTCTGTAATTCACACAATCGGTACATTTATCCCAGTCTCTCTCTCTCTCTCTCTTTTGCTCCGTCAGTGGGTTTAATTCCCTCTCTCCCTCCCTGCCTCCCTCCCTCTCTGTCGTTATCTCTCTCTCTCGGCTCTCACTGCAGCTGAAAAGCAGACTTGCTGAGCCAAAAGCAACTACTGAGCATGCTCACGCCGTGATCTCCACTCTCTCTCTCTCTCTCTCTCTCTCTCTCTCTCTCTCTCTCTCTGCTGTAAGTTAGATTGTTGTTTAGTTAGCTGAGTGTTTGCTCCCTTGTGGTGGTTTGGTTTTCTTTCTCAAATCTTCACAGTGCACAGGGCGATGGTGTCTGTAAGTGAAGTGTATTGAGGGATTATGGTGAACTCTTGTCACTCCTTCCTGCCAGCCTCGATCAGCTCTCTGCTAATCTTTTAATACACACACACACACACACATACACACACAATCTGTGTCAGTGGATCTGATCAGTAAACATGCTCATTATATGCTTTAAGTGGAGGTCATTTTGCTTTCCTCTCATCCCTGGGTTTGATTCAGTAATCAGATTATATTGGTGGTTAGTCCGTTCATAGAGGGAAATCATAAACAAACAGGATGACAGCTATTTCAGGCATTTGACCTTGCTGTGACCTTGACTCTGTTCAAAATCTAATCAGTTCATCTGCTGGTTACAGTGATAATTTCATATACGTTCTACAAACATTCAACCACTTGCTCTTGAGATATCGTAATAACAAGCGCGAATAGAATAGAATATAGTATGTAGTACTATATATAATATAGTAATATATATATATATATATATATATATATATATATATATATATATATATATATAAAATAGTATTTAATTTATTGTCACTATATACACTTTATACACACTTTACCTGGCTGCTACCACAATAACTGCTATGTCCATATTTGGTATGAGCTAATCTGCTGAATACTCAGTCATAGCATGTTACGTTTACATTGATACCATTTTTAAATTATACTGTTACTCCTTGGCACCTATCTTTTGCACTCTCTGTTATATCAGACACTTCCACACTAAAACGGTGTACTGTTCGGCGCTACACCGTCACTTACTGTACCTACTGTCCTGTTTTAGTAGTACTGTACTGTCCTGAGTTTTTAGCACACGTCTGCACGTGCACTTAATGTAGAATGTTTGTAGATCTTATCTAGTTCTGTGTCATGTCATGTGGTTAGTGTGTCGTTTTATGTAGCACCGTGGTCCTGGAGGAATGTTGTTTCGTTTCACTGTGTACTGTACACGCAATAAAACCACTTGAACTTGAACTCGAATCTTAGAGGGGTGAATCTCAGACCTAGTGCTGGAGGTGATAAAACTCTGGTGTGAGCGCTACTTGATAATTAGAAGCTCCACCACTTGTTTTATCTTCTACTGGCTCATGAACTGGTGTTCAACGCTCTCGCAGATAAATCTGGCGTGAAGAAAACTGCTACTTGGAGCAAACGTGCGTCTCTTGTGTCACACGTCCTTTCCCCTTCCGTGAATCGGCTTTTCCAGCAGGTGGATTTATTATTTTATTCATGATGATTTTATTATTCTTACTGCTGCTTCATCGGAAAGTTTTCAGGTAACACCTGGATTGCGAATTCGATCGTTCCTGCATCTTAAATAGTTGGGCCTGTCACAATAATAACGTTATCGACTTGTCGTACGATATGTATGGACACGATTGTTTTTGCTGACCCTCGAGACCGCCCGTTGTGTTTACACGCGTGTTTGTTTACATAAGAATGAAGGTCACATTCGAACATTTTAGCCATTCGTGCCGCTTCCGTCCTCTCGTCTGCTCTAGGGCTGTTAAATTTAAATATTTTAATATTCCTCAAACTATTCTTTCAGATTTAAGATGTGTAGCAGATTTGTGGCTTAGTGGTTAGCACGGACGCCTCACACCTCCATGTTTCGTTGTGTAGAAACATGGTATTATGTAGAAACATGGTATTATGTAGAAACATGCTGTTGTGTAGAAACATGCTGTTGTGTAGAAACATGGTATTATGTAGAAACATGGTATTATGTAGAAACATGCTGTTGTGTAGAAACATGCTGTTGTGTAGAAACATGGTATTATGTAGAAACATGCTGTTGTGTAGAAACATGGTATTATGTAGAAACATGTTGTGTAGAAACATGGTATTATGTAGAAACATGCTGTTGTGTAGAAACATGCTGTTGTGTAGAAACATGGTATTATGTAGAAACATGCTGTTGTGTAGAAACATGCTGTTGTGTAGAAACATGGTATTATGTAGAAACATGTTATTGTATAGAAACATGCTGTTGTGTAGAAACATAGTATTATGTAGAAACGTTGTTGTGTAGAAACATGGTATTATGTAGAAACATGTTATTGTATAGAAACATGCTGTTGTGTAGAAACATGGTATTATGTAGAAACGTTGTTGTGTAGAAACACGGTATTATGTAGAAACATGTTATTGTATAGAAACATGCTGTTGTGTAGAAACATGGTATTATGTAGAAACATTCTGTTGTGTAGAAACATGGTATTATGTAGAAACATGTTATTGTATAGAAACATGCTGTTGTATAGAAACACGGTATTATGTAGAAACGTTGTTGTGTAGAAACATGGTATTATGTAGAAACATGCTATTGTGTAGAAACATGGTATTATGTAGAAACATTCTATTGTGTAGAAACATGCTATTGTGTAGAAACATGGTATTATGTAGAAACATGGTATTATATAGAAACATGCTGTTGGGTTGAAACATGGTATTATGTAGAAACATGCTGTTGTGTAGAAACATGGTATTATGTAGAAACATGCTATTGTGTTGAAACATGGTATTGTGTAGAAACACACTGTTGTGTAGAAACATGCTGTTGTGTAGAAACATGGTATTATGTAGAAACATGCTGTTGTGTTGAAACATGGTATTGTGTAGAAACACACTGTTGTGTAGAAACATGCTGTTGTGTAGAAACATGGTATTATGTAGAAACATGCTGTTGTGTAGAAACATGGTATTATGTAGAAACATGCTGTTGTGTGGAATGTTTATAGTCATGTAGTTGTGTAGTCATTGCGATGTTATTACTGCTAGAACTTGTACCACAAAGGTAAGCTAATTACAGCAGGCCGCTCCTATTAGAGTCTGCCCTATCGAATGCGCTCAATGTCAAAACTAACCATGCAGATATTTGCAAATTATAAAATAACCCTTCTAAGCAGTTCTCTGTCCCAACCTTTTTTTTTTTTGGAATTGGGGTAGTACGTCACGTTATGTCACAGATACACTTGCAAACTTCCAAATGCCACCTTTCAAACTTCCTTCTTTTTTCCTTTTTTTCATAGCTCTCTCATACACTGTGAGCGTCTCAATAAGAGGTAAAAAAAAAACACATGTAAATGGTACTGCCTGGGATTTCTGGGATCGTTCCGAAACCCTAAATTAAACCCTGTAAAAAAAAAAAGAAGAAGAAGTTTTGAAATGCAAAACAAGGGCTGTTGCTTCCGCAGTTCCGTCTCCGAGCTTGGCTTACATAAAAACTCCCGACGAGTGCCAGAGCTGTGATGTGAAAGTGGGCATTCTGTGCTGTTTCCTAACTACGCTGATGTAGAGGGATTAAACAGTGGGAACAAACAGCTCGAGCTGACACGCAGCACGACCGAATGCCTCATATGACCTGCAGAAAACAGCCTGTGCTGAGAACTTCCATAAACACCACACACACACACACACACACACACCCACACACACAAGATACACTCATTGACATGGCCACCACGGAGCAGAGACAGCTGCAGAGACCACAACAACACTCAGGATTCCGGGAAAGTGCACAACTGTGAAGGTGAGAGAGCTCATACGGGGAAAAAGACAGGACGAGACAACGGGTATTTTACAGGCTGTAAATTATAGACCGACTCGGTGAAGCCGTCTCGTGTCACTCTGAGATACACAACACTGGATATAAACGGATAATAACAGCTTTTACATCACTCCTTTTATAATCTCAGCCCATATATAATCTATAACTGTATAACCATGCCTTCATGTTTATTAGCGATCATTCCACAACTTCATTCTGTGTACTGTCGCTCTGTTTGTAAATCATCATCTTCGATCCTAATTTAATCGGATAGCTTTTCCAAAAATAAAGAGCTTTACAGAAAGAAATCCAGATGTGGATCTAGGGCCCTGTTTAACAAGCCAGAGGTGGCTCTGGAGGAAAAACTCCCTTAGACGGCATCTTATGAGGACATTTTCTGAGGTCCGGGATGAAACATCAACGTCGGAAGGTTCTTGGCCAGCTTACAATTGAAAGCGAAAATAATCACACCGCCTATTGTAGTGGTTCTTAATCTTTTGTGAGCTCTCGACCCCTAGCATATTTCGACCGTTCCACAAGGACCCCCCCACTCCACAAGAATTATAGGCTATATATTTAACATTTATTAATTTCTATACGTTACCGTATTTTACTCATATTTAACATTAAAAAACATTAACATCGGACGTTTAAAATTGAATCGGAACATTTCAAGATGTTATGTTATGACATTTTATTGTCAGTGAGACGTTTAATTCGACTCTCTGAACGATCTTGTGCTTATTTGATCATTTCCTTTGTAAATAACCGAATTGGTTCATTTTAAAACATATCTTAAATTGTTCTTACATTTGATGGGCGTATAATTATATTTGAATATATTTCGGTACATTTAACAAAAAAATTATATATAAAATATTATTTAAACATTTTAAAAACTTTCCCACGGACCCCCTGCAATTACACCACGGACCACTAGGGGCCTGTGGACCCGGGGTCGAGAAACAGTGCTCTACTGTACGCACCTAAGGTGTTAAAAAAAAACAAAAAAAACAACAACCACAGCTTAGAGCATCAAGAAGATGCAAACAGCAGGTAAAAATGCAAAGTGTGTGCTTAAAATGAAAAACTTAAAGTTTTTGTTTTTAGAATATTTAAGCTACTTTATATTTATATCTTAATATTATGTGAATATCTTAATATACAATATTTGAGCCTCTTTGTTATTCATGATAATAAATCTTCAAACCAAACAATAAATGTCCTGTTGCTACAAATTACGCTTCCTATTCTTCTTCATTTTGTTCTATGTTAATGCAAAAAACCAAACTGTTTATATTCAGCTTTTAAAATATCTTTGTGTGTGTGTGTGTGTGTGTGTGTGTCAAAGAGGTATACAGTTAAAGACGTATACACGTGTAATGGACAATGTGCAAGAAAAGGCTCTGGGCTGTTGATTTAAAATGATAACGGTAATTAATTAATTAAGAGCAATACAAATAAAACACTTACTCTGACTTACTCTGGATAAATAATCATATAATTTATGTTAGTCCTGGGGAAAATAATCGTGAATACCATTTCAGCACGAATACGAACTTGCCAGTAAAATGAAGTACATCTACTGGTCAAAGCAGGACGTGTTCCTCAGGGTCCTGTCTCTAATGTGAGTAGAGCAGGAGAGGGTGTGGTGCTGAACGGACAGCTCCCTTCTGCCCTGCTCATATACTGTATGCAAAAGTTTAGGCGCCCCTGTCCAAATCACATATTTCGCTGTAGTAAAAAGATATAGTTTTCTGTAGACGTGAATGCACAGTTACTTTATATTTCGTTAACTTAAAAAGAAAAAGAAAAGAAAACGAAGCTAAAATTAAATAATGATGGCATGTGCAAACATTTGGAAACCCTTCCAGAACTTAATTAGCTTGTTAGGCGTTAGGACTCGTTACTCGGGTCGAGAAGTGTCATTAGGAATTGTGGTCTGATGACAATTCCGGCGCATAATGAATTGTCTGACTCTGCGAACCTTGTGCTAACACTCAACAACCATGAGCTCCTCTAAAAATATGAAAATGTAGCTAGTTTATGCTTGAAAACAGGGGAAGGCTATAAAAGACATCAAAGCACTTCTAGCTCACAGTTTCCCCTGTCTGAAATGTTGCTAAGAAATGCCAGTTAAGGGGAACGGTGGAGATCAAGACACGATGTGGAAGACCAAGAAAACGCTCAGATGAACTGGACAGAAAGGCAAAGCAAAATCCCTAAATGACACTAAGGACCTGCAGTAAGGTTTAGCTGACCCAGGAGTGGTGGTACAGTTGCTTGAACTGCATGGAAGAGTCATCAGAAGGAAACCTTACCTCATAAGGTAAGAAAACATCAATGTCTGAAGTATGCAAAACAAGATCTAGATAAGAAAGAGGCATTTTGGAAACAAGGGCTATGGACTGATGGAATAAAAACCTAACTCTTTGGCCACTATCACCAAAGGTATGTTTGGAGGGAAAAAAAAGGAGCAGGTTTTGATGAAAAGAACACCTTGCGAACTGTTAAGCATGAGGGTGGATCTATTATGCTTTGATGTTACGCGGCAGCCAGTGGCATTGGAGACATTTTTTGCCGTTTTAACGGAATCTTTAAAAATCACTGGGCCGTAACGATGATTTACAGACCCCGATTTGAGAGTCAGGGATATAGACGACTCCATCATGGCTTCACAAAAACATTGGGTGTCAGAACCATCCAGAGGTCAATGGTGGTCCTATGCTAGTCTTAAAAAAAAAAAGCTGCCAATCACTACAGAGCAACACAAAAGATGGGTACAGTCATTAATTGTACATGCATAAAGTGTCCTATATGGCAAGTGCACTGATAAAACAACCAATGAGTCAATCACAGTACACTACAATACAGTCAACTGTAGGTTGATCGCAGCTCGCCAATAAGACATCGACATTCCCGCTCAGCTGACACACTTATGTACATGAACAAACACACGCATACACACCTACACAAATATATGGATAGACAGTGATCTCTAACCCATATTGAAAACCCTCCTGTGGTGTATACACAGCTGCAACAACAACAACAAAAAGCATTCAACTTGATTTCCTGTTGCTGATGCACTGACCTCATACTCATCACATTACGCTCAATCAGTGATTTAAGACAATTAATTAACGTCAAAGCATGATGAATAGGGGAGAAAGAAAGAAAGAAAGAAAGAAAGAACATCAAGTTCATCACTAGGGGATCATTACTTTTTTTGGCGTTAAATTTGTAACACTTGGTTTATATAACATGCCGTGTTACAGGAGAATAATCAATGATGCAGTGGTGGGCGGAGTTAGTTTTACCACCCTTATTTTTCAATAAAGGCCAAAGTGATTTGCCAATGTTTTCATTTTCGTTTATTAAAGGATAAGGGTACTTTTTGTCCCTTCATACTTATATTAAATGTTGTGGAATATCCTCAAAACAAGTTATCATTTATGTTATCGCAGCTATAAGCCGCCATTCACATACCAGCCTTTCTTTCTATTGAAGTAGACCTCAACACCGACAGCATCACCAGGGATGCCTGTGCCACCATCAAGTCTAGTCTTTTCAGACCTTTGACCTTAGTGTGACCTTGACCCTGTCTGGATCGATTCAAACCTCGAATCCGTTCATCTGCCGGTTAAAATGAGAATTCCATACAATCCTACACAAACTCTTTCCTCGAGATTTGGGATGGATGGTCACAAGATGCCGCCATGGTCAGTGCACTCAGCATGGAGGCTAAACATAATCACTCTCTCTGCTCTTTAGAAACAGCTGTGTGACATTTCAGCATTAGGCACTGGCAAAAAAAAAAAAAGAAGAAGAAGAAGATAATTACAAGGCAAAATAAAGTGCAGTTAGTGCTTAACGAGACAGAGAATAATGTGTTAGAACAAATCATAGAGCTACAGGAATATGCACAAAGAAAGTGACAAACAGCACGAACACACACACACACACACACACACACACACACACACATACACACACACACTGGGGCCCATAAGTGAGGATGGAGCATGTGTTCACATCAGCATGGCTCTCATTATAAACTCAGCTAGGGTCTTGTTTTGTCGCAGGCTTTCCAAAAATAGATCTAACGTTTAACACAAACAGAGAAAATGAGAGAGAGGAAGAAAGAAAAAAAAGAGAGAGAGAGAGAGAGTGTAGGAGTTGGTGAAAGATGAGGCAATCTAATACTAAATACCATTGTAAGGAGATTTGATGGATTATATGGACTAAAGTACCTTGGGCTGATAAATTTTCCTCAGTTGAAGATTTTTTGATAAAAATACGTAAGAAATAACAAAAACGGGACATGGAAAATAATCAACAAAGGGGGTGGTGTGATGAAGCGGACTCACTGGAAGAAAAATAGAAATTTGCTATAAACTATATGGCCAAAAGTACAGTATGTGGAAAGCTGACCATCACACATATAAGTAAGTCTTCCCCAAACTGTAACCATAAAAAATAGTCTGTGTGTGCTGTAGCATTTCATTTCCGTTCAATGGAACTAAGAAGCTCAAACCTGTTCCAGCATGACAACGCCCCTGTGCACAAAGCCAGCTCCATGAAGACATCCTTCAAGGTTGGAGTGGAAGACCTCGAGTGTCCTGGACAGAGCCCTGACCCCAACCCCACTGATCACCTATGAGATGAACTGAAACACCGACTGCACCCCAGGCCTCCTCACCTAACATGACCTCACTAATGGCTGAATGAACACACATCTCCACAGCGACGCTCCAAAATCTAGCGGAAAACCTTCCCAGAAGAGAAGAGCAGAGGTTATTATATCAGTAAAAGGGGAGTAAAACACTGGAATGGGATGTTTAATAAGCACATACAGGTATGGTGGTCAGGTGTCCACATACTCTGGGATAAAACGTGTATAAACAATGCTTCAGCATTATAATGAATGCAGGGATGACCACAAAAACAGAAGTAAGTGTGACAATCAGAGAGTCCAGAAGCACTGTCGCAGGTTCTCCCAAGATTCCGAGTAAAAATGTCCTTATACGGTAAAACAGCATAAAGTGTCCCCAAGACTAGTGATGATTTATTGTTTTGTTTTTCAAAAGAAAGAGTTGTTATGGGTTGCCAAATATTTAGTTTGTTATATTTTTTTTATATGTATGCATGCTGCTAGTTCTGCTGTTTATACAGTGCTGTGAAAAAGTATTTGCCCCGGTCCTGTTTCTTCTGTTTATGTGTATATCTCTTACTAAATAGTTTTAGATCTTCAAATGAAATACAACATAAAACAAAGGCAACCTGAGTAATCACACAATACAGTTTTTATTATTATTATTATTATTATTATTATTATTATTATTTTTAATGAAGCAAAAAAAAAAAGTTATTCAACCCCCATCACCAAAGTGAAAAACTAATTTCCCCCTTAATAACTGCAACCAAACGCTTCTGATAACTGGAGATTAGTCTTTCACTTCCTTCTAGAACTAGGATTTACTCCTATGCTTTGGATCATTGTCTTGCTGCATTATCCAGCTGCGCTTGAGTTTCAACTTATGGACTGAAGACCGGACATTCTCCTTTAGGATTTTCTGGTAGAGAGCAGAATTCATGTTTCCTTCAAATTATTGCAAGTTGTCCAGGCCCTGAAGCAGCAAAGCATCCCCACAACATCACACTTCCACCACCATGCTTGACCGTAGGTATGATCTTCTTTTTGTGGAATTCGGTGTTTGGTTTACGTCAGATGTAACGGGACCCCTGTCTTCCAAACAGTTCCACTTTCGACTCATCAATCCACAGAACATTCTTCCAAAAGGTTTGAGGATCATCAGGGTGTTTTTTTGGCAAAATCCAGACGAGTCTTAATGTTCTTCTGGGTTAGCAGTGGTTTTCACCTCACCACTCTTCCATGGAGACATTTTTGCCCAGTGTCTTTCTGATAGTGGAGTCATGAACACTGACCTTTATTGATGCACGAGAGGTCCTTGTAGGATGTTGTAGGTCCTTATATGTTGTCCTTGGCTCTTTTGTGACTTCCTGGATGAGTAGTTGCTGTGCACTTGGAGAAATTTTAGAAGGTCGGCCACTTCTGGGAAGGTTCATTACTATGCCCATTTGTGGTACTGGGTAAGACCTTTAACCAACTTCATGCTGTTGAAAAAGTTCTATTTAAGTGTTGATTTGATTGAACAGGGTTTGCAGTAATCAGGCCTGGCTGTGTCTAGTCCAGCTGAACCCCATTATGAATGCAGTTTCATAGATTTGGGGAATTAGTAACTACGGGGGCAAATACACCTTCACACAGAGCCAGTTGGTATATATATCGTGCAATACTGTAGCCAAATAATATCCCGGAAAGATCATGTTAAAAACTATATAAGAAAAAAAAAAACTTTCATACCCACGTCTTCACAAGCTCTGACTGTGTCATGTTCACAGCTAAAAGTTGATAAAGACTGTAAAACGGCAGCACAGCACTTACAGTTCGACTCACACTACTTCTCTCTGATTGGTTGATTAGTTACCATGGGGACGAGTGATTATTATCAGACTTAAAGCAATTTTTTAACTGTTCCAAGGCCACATGCACGGACATGCATCTGTTCCCATGGTGACAAGGAGTTACCTAAAATACACGTGCACACATGTACACACACACACACACACACACACACACACACACACACACACACATAGAGCATTTAAAACTAGCTAGTTTGTATTCACACACCAGTTTATTACAAACACACATGTATTACCTAATGCAGAAGTCGGGAATCTTTAAAGAGCCAGAGAAAAGTTAACATATTTTTAAAAAATGTTTTTATATATGTATTCTTATTATTATTGCTATTATTACTGTTATTGCATAATTCTAAAAAAATAATAAAATAAAGTAATGTAATAAAGGCCATTTGACATTTTGCGTGTTCTTGACCTAACAGCCTGCACTTCACCTAATAGGCCTGTAGGTGGCGCTTGGACATCATTTAACCAATTATGATAGTTTCATCAAACGGTAAATCAATACACAATGCAGTAAGTAAGAGTAAACTGAACACTACTTACCATTAATGCGACTTCCAAATATGCAAATTTGTCTGTCTGTTTAGAATGGAAAGAACAATACCTGTATTTTTTTTTCTTTTAACCATTTCACCTTTGTTAAAAAAAAAAAAAAAGAAAGAAAGAAAGAAAAAATTTAAACCAATTTACTAATTAGACCGGGAAATTCCCGCTCTGCTTGACATTGTCCAGTGAAATTTGAGCTTGTTGTGCTACAGCTTGCTGTATACATGACAAACGGACATCGATTTATGAATTATGCAATATTTTAAAATATGTAAAATGTAGAGTTTTAATCCTGCCGTTGAGCCATAGCCAATCACTGAAAGAGCCGTATTTGGCCATAGGTTTCCGACCCCTGACCTAATGACTAAAGTTATGAGGGGCAAACACGCTGATGTACACATACAAACACACACAAACGCACACACACACACACACAGCTCTTTGTTTACAGTCACGATTATGTAATAGTGGTGTGCCTAGTGACTGGTTATTTTTGTCACTCACTGCTGTAAGCTGTTAAGGAAGCCAAACAAACACGCTGAAAATGTCCGCGGACAATTTCGCACCCATGTCTGTTTTTAGCATGCTCTTCTCAGGAATCCCAGACGCCATTTTAAGGCTCGTAATACTGGAGGTGTGAAAAATATCAACTTCAGGAGAAGAAGTCGCTCAGAAATCATCCAGACTGATGCAATTTCCATCCATCCATCCATTTTCCATTCTGCTTATCCTAGGGGGAGCTTGGAGCCCTTCCCAGGGACACCCATTGCAAGGCATAATCACACACTACGGGCAATTTAGAGAGTACTCGAAGGAAACCCTTGAAGCATGGGGAGAACATGCAAGCCCTGTGTACACAGTTCGGAGGCAGGATCCGAACCCCCAATCCTGGAGATGTGAGGCAAACATGCTAACCATTAAGCCCCCGTGCCCCCGTGTTCAATCTAGTTTGCCTAAAACGTTTACTCGAAGTATATATATGATTCCCACACTGTCATCTCTGGTATTTGATTTTAAAATGTCTATTATAAATGTAGCCTAGTTTGTAAAATCTCGTATTTACAGTCTAGGCTTTTCTAGACACTCAAAGCCCTTTACCTAGTGTGTGTGTGTGTGTGTGTGGGGGGGGGGGGGGGGGATCCACCAGGATCCACCTGGATGATGCGACGGCAGCCATATTGCGCCAGAACGCCCACCACATACCAGCTATTAGAGTAGAGGACAGAGTGATTTAGCCAATTCAGGGATGAGGATTATTAGGAGGCCATGATAGAGAAGGGCCAATGGGGGAATTTCTCCAGGACCCCGGGGTTATACCCCTACTCTTTTACGATAAGTGTCCTGGGATTTTTAATGACCACAGAGAGTCAGAACCTCGCTTTAATGTCTCATCCAAAAAAAGAGTTTTTTTTTTTTTTATTTTGTTTACAGTGTAGTGTCCCTGTCACTATACTGGGGCATTATGACCCACAGCAAGCGCCCCCTGCTGGCCTCACTAATCCCACTTCCAGCAACCTCAGTTTTCTCCAGGAGGTCTCCCATCCACATACTGAGCAGGCTTGACCCTACTTAGCTTCAGTAGGAAATCAGACGAGAGCTGCAGGGAGATACAGCTCTAGTAAGTAGAACGATTTAAACGTTGAGTGAAGCAACACGTTTGAACCACGCTAAACCCCACAGCCCGCAGGTTTTTACTGAATAAAACGCAGATCAAGCAGAGCTCCAGCAGTATGGCTTGAACCCAACCTCATGTCCTCATTTTCAGCACATGATCAACCACACAGCAACAAACCTCCACTCCAGTGCACACAGAACACCACAACACTTCCGATGTCCTACACCCCGATGCTTTACAGTACATTTCAGAAAGCCACACTATTTATAAAACAACATTATACAACAAAAAGAATTTTTACACATCGTTATTAACAAGAACATATCTTCCTAATTCTCACTAAACTCAAAAACGAACGTCTAATTTTAAAATCACAGTACATCTCATAGACTGCATTGTATGCAATGCTCCTACATGTTTTACAATCTCGCTGTTCCATTCGTCTCCGTCCTTCTGCTACTAGGACAGCTTTTCCAATTACACTGCTTGTTAGTGTCAATCTATACACAAATGCTGAGCGCTTTCTCAGCCGTGCCATAGAATCCATCAGGACTAAACAAATCACTAGACACCAGGGACCAGCTAGGTTTCATGTCCAAACTATTGGTTTGTTTTTCAGCTAGACTGCCCAGCAACAAGTAGGTTCACCAAACATAAAAAGAAAAGAAAAAAAAAAAAACGAAAAAAGAGAGAAAAAAAAACCCACCCACCCTACTGCATATTGATTTTTTGCAAAACAAAAACAAAACATTTTCTTCTGATAAACAGCTATTAATGCTGGAATGATATGGCATAGTATCATATCATACATGTATATATATATATATATATATATATATATATATATATATATATATATGTATAAATTTATTTCAATACAAGGCTCTTAATTCGATAGATCTGCTTCGACCAATCGAACAATACTGCTTGTAGTATGTGAGGTGTACTACAATACAATCTAAACATAATCAAGGCCACACTCCTTCTTCTGAATAAGTAGATTATGGAAATGTATCATATGGAGACAGCACCTCCATACACCCCTAGAAGCTACAGTCAGGTCCATAAGTATTTGGACAGCGCCACTACTTTCATAATTTTGCCTCTGTACATTTACAGCATTTGGCAGACCCCTTACCCAGACCAACTTACATTTATCTCATTTAACAGCTGAAGGTTAAGGGCCTTGCTCAAGGACCCATCAGCGGCAGCTTGCCGGGTTTGAACTCACACTGTCCGATCAGCAATCCCACCGTCTTAACCACTGAGCTACCACTCATAGACTCCTAGCTGATCAGCTTTAATTGAACAAAAATATTGCATTAACCTTGTAGGAATTACACCCATTTATTTACAGCACCCCTCCATTTTCACAGGCTCAAAAGTAATTGGACAAACGAACATAATCATAAATATATAAGGATTATTTTCCATACTTGGATTCAAATCCTTTGCAGTAAAATGACTGCCTGAAATCTAGAACCCATGGACATCACGAAATGCTGCGTTTCCTCCCTTTACTGCGGCCGCCTTCAGTTGCTGCTTGTTTGTGAGGTTTTCTGCCTTCGGTTGTCTCTTCGATGACTGAACAGCATGCCCAAGTCTACACTTCAATCACATCCCGACTGCTTCATTTCAAATCCGTTGTGTTGGAGGCGTAATTATGAAAACGGTCTCGCTGTCCAAATACTTACGGACCTGCCTGTAACGTACGTTGAAATAAATACGCCTCGATGCTGTAATTACCGTATAGCGAACACTGCTCGTAACTAGAACGATTTTTACTAGGCGGGTTAGTTAACGAGAACGCCATCGTATATATATCATATCGTATATACTGTACGCTTCCTGTTAACGCTCTCCTCATGGTTAAACATATCGAGACATTCTCTCTCTGTTTCTTGAGGATGCAGAAATGATGTGCTACATGATGATATCCTTATTCATTTCCCTGGTCTGTATTAATACTAGCTAACCAGCTCCCGTGCGTTATTACATGACCGGTTCTTAGCCTCGTCAGTCAACGAAAAAACATGTGACTGGGCAGCACATTTGAGCTTTTTCCCTTGATCTTGATAACGGATGTATTATTTGCGCATCCTCGTTCAACCAATATCGTTCCGCTCTCCTGATACAACATTTATAAGGTAGAACGCCAATAAAACCCACTTCATTTTTAATAGTAATAAAAAAAACATCCATAGAGTTACTCAATCATCATCATCATCATCATCCATCACCAGACTCACCTCCACCTTTATGAACAGCTTATGCAGAGTTCTTTTGAAGTTCGCCTCACTGTCCAGCCTGACCACGATGACTCATCTGTCCTCGCTCACTACGCTCCGTGTTTAAAAAGCCAAACAATGACATTCCACGGCTTGCAACTGCATTGACGGACCGGCATCACAAAAGTGCTGCAGGCTTTCAGATACTTCACCAGGGACAAAGACAGAATGATCACGTGACGGCGTTGGTAAATGTGTGAGCCAAGACTAAACACTACACCATGATACAAACCGCTCCATGAAGCACATAAGGTTTGTGTCTAGACCTTACCTGAACTTGTCTGATCCACTGTCATTGCTGTGATAAAAAATAAATAATCCAGAGAGATACATCAGCAGCATCGGAACAGACTCTAAGCTGACTCTGTTGAGGGTTTAACGTGACTAATTGATTCTTTGGTGAAAAGGTGCTGAGTTTCTATAAGAGCAGGTTTGACCATCAGTTCGGCTGCATGACAAATAATGGGTTTATATTAACTCGATTATATTATACTGTACAGCGGACACTCTATATAGTTATACGTCGAGATTTTCTGTGAGGCGATGTTTATTCAATTGAGCTTTTATGGAAAGGAGTCTCCAGTGCCAGTGCTTTGTAACAGTCAGTGATGAAGCTGTACATTTTCAGGAAGATCTGCGGTTTCTCGAACATGACAAGCTGAATTATTTTTAGCATCTTTAAAAAGCTTTACGACAAACTCGCATCACGACACCTCCGCATCAGCAGAGGTCCCCCTCGCCTGAGTTTTGAGCTGCAACACACACTTCCTGCCTGCTAGGCATTTCCTTTCAATGGGCTGTTTAAATACTGCATTCGACTCACGTTGAAAGTAGGTAATCTGGACGTGAAATCACGTCATTTTCGACCCCCCACGTGCTTTCAAGCAACAAACCAGGACAAAATGGATCCCTCGATGTTCTTCTTCTTTTTTTCTTCTTCTTCTTTTAGAAACAAGCTAGTCGGCTAAATGTGACGAGTGACGTATATTTTCCTCCTCGAAACTGTGAACTGTATATATACTTCCATATTGTCCTTGTATATACAGTGTAACTTGTTTAAAGGTATACGTTGTTCACTGTTATTTCTCTCACTTGCTGAACTCGGGGTTGAGGAGACTGGAATTCCAAGTTTGGGGAGCGTTTTCTTGGAAATGACGAGTTACGAGCTTGCAGCATGAGACTCGTACGTCCACTGTCCCAGTGCGAGGTCTTGCTGATGTCACTCTTGCGGATGTTCTGAGCCGGTGTGTTCTGAACGATGTTTCTCGTGCAGGACGCTGGCGCTGTTCTAGTGGTTCCTGATTCCTCTTGGGTTGTACCCTTTGCTCTGATTGCCCTGGTGGATAATCTGCGTTTAGGATTTTGGACTGTGTTTTAAGAAAATAAACCTAGAGCACACCTAAAACTCCTGTCGAGTCACCTACGTTATAATCAGAAAGAATTCCTGTTTATATCTTATAACAGTTCATAACAAGAACGATCTATCTTGTCATGTATAGGGTTTAGAGAGACGGATGCAAGTGCAGCTAAGGCAGTTTTAATGAGAATGGCGATCCAAGAGCAAAAACGTTAGACAGGATAAGGTCAGGCGATCGTGCAAACACACTAGAGTAGGTAAGGCAGAGAATCAGAGTCAAAAAGCAGAGAAAGTGTAACAGAGAACGGCTTGGTATAGACAGAGACAATCGTGACCGAGCGTATACTTCACATCTGAACAGAGACACACGAGGGGTTTAAATAATACACGTAAACACAAGACAGCTGATTACGACGATGACACGTAAGAGAAACAACCCATGACAATACAGAGGCGGAGACAGGACATAAACCATAACAAACCACACCCGTGTCAAAAGTAAACAAAGTCAACGTCACTGAGAAACCAGAAGCGTGCGAATGCAGCGCGAGAGCTGGAAAAGACATGACGTTAAATCCACACCGTTAAACGTAACTATAAACAGACAAAAAAGTATCCGTGTCGTTCTATAAGTATTTGAATAAAAACAACAACAATCGACAAATTCCTGTGCTATAAGACTAATAAAGCACTTTGCCAGGTGTTATAAGAAAAAGAATCAACACGCCACACCCCGTTGCTGATTATGTTCCTACAATAGCAATACAACACCCCGTCGTCTTTTATCCCTCACAGCCGCTGTGGTCAAATCGTTTCAAAATGATGTACGCCAGGTCTTACGTTAGTCACAAGAGGCTGAGTTAAATGTTCGACCCTAATTACAGGTTTTCCCACACAGAGAAACGGTTTATTTTTAAACTAAACTGCAGGTCAATGGCAGCTTTCCACGGTAAAAAGCACACTCACACGCCAGTACGAGTTCGTTCAGGGTGCTGGACAGCCTAAAGCTCTGGAGCTGAAAAGTTCTCAGGAAGGTCACCCGGGAAAACGCCATCCACTAGCGGGTATACCATGGACTTTATTTTCAGCACACAGCTGCTGCACGATCATAGGATCGGCCTGAGGCGGCACTCGGTACCCGTACTGGTGCTGATACTGGCCTGAGACACTTGACAAACACAGGGGTATTTAAATACTCACACGACAGTAATAATCTATTACAATATAACTAATGTGTGCTGAAATCATGCTCATTCATTTTAACACGTCATTATAACGCATCATTTTAATCTACAACACATGACAATTTACACCACAGCGCTGTTGAATTCTCCATTCTGATTGGTCAGAAGGCGTTCATCTATAACAGCAGCTCTGACATCAGTCCAATAATTCAAATCACAGGTTTATATTAAAGCACACACTCGAATAGCCCTCTTCCAAAGACTGAACACCGCTAGGTTTTATTGATGAGGAAAATAATTAAACTTTTATTGAGGGAGGGAAGAAAAAAAAAAAAAATCATTCCACCACCACCACCTGGGAATTAATAGTGTGTACTCATTTCCTCTGTCTAGCTCTCAAGATGACAAAATGGCCCAAATGGACATTCCTAGTAAACATAACATAAAGACATAGCTTGTTTTACCATGCTTCTGATGTTTAAAGTCTAAAATGGCTCAGATACAAATGATATCATACTGAAAATGGAAAATACATTGATATATGGAGAATATATACATATATATCCACCAGGGGGCAGGTCTGAGCTGAAATACCCCTGCCCAGCAGCTTTCCTTTGAAATGATAGCAATTTCACAGCAATTACTATTCACGTAAGTATACTGGAACAGCCTAATGATGCTCTGTTCACGTCTCGTCTTAAAATGCCCACCATCGGGGCGGCCATCCCGCACACCCATATGTACAGATCAAATATTATAATGGACTCTCATGGACTGCAGCACACAGCAGCGCTGTAAAAGAAAGACAATCCAGCACTAATTCATTGCACAACAGCTCAGTCTACTAAAACACTTTCATTGAAAGTTTTCTCAGTCTCTCTCTTTCACTTTCTCACACTCACACACACACACACACACTCTGACACACACATTCAGGCAGAAGGTTTACCTCTACCTGCGCATAAACGGAGTCAGGAAGCGAGAGGAGTCGTCGTCATGGCTGCTCTGCTGGCTGCTCGGCTGACTGCTGTGACAGAGAAACACACGCCCGTCAGTCATATTATCACCATGACGACCGGTTTTTAATAGTAGTATTCATGTGTACAGTTAAACATTAGATCATTCATGTCTTATTTTATCAATGCAAATAAGGGAAAGGGCAGAAGTTTGCAGGGGGGTAAAAAAAAATTGTGTATAGAGAGAGTGTGTCACATGAATATTGTCACCAGAGGGCGCTGTATATTAAAAAGTATATTAATCTGGGAACCATCTACTACAAAATAGTCACATTATAGTTCTCAAACAAAACAAAACCAAAAAAATTACATGTTTTTGTGTCATTTTTCATATATTTATCCTATATCTTTCAATATACAGTCGAAATAATAAGTATAAATATATAAATATTTAGTAAACGACTGTGCTTGTTTATACCGTAAGTATAACTATATTAGTACTATATTTATAAAAGTAAAATATATTGCTATTTCTAAAGGCTTACGTGTGCCACGTTGTCATCAGCCTGTTTAAATCACCTCGTTTAATTAATTTACATATTTGGTCAGAATTTCGTTCGAATCTTTAAAAAAAACAAAACAACTAAAGTCAAGACAAGAGCACCAGCCAGAAGATTATTAACGTGAGATGGGGAAAGGAGGCGGGGCTTGCACAGGAGTCAGTTAACATCGGCGAGTTCAAAACACCTCCGCAACCGTCAATCATTCCAGATTCACATGTCGATTGGCTCGTTTTAATTTAATTGGGGGGGGGAGGACAAGCTCTCTTTTGCATATTTGAATCTCACCCCAAATCATTTCATAAATAGACCGAATACATAACTCGTTCATGCGATTCATACAAATACATGAATAAATGCATGCGATTCGAACGGCATCACTGTTCTTGCTTTAATCTCGTTTTTAAATACATATCAGCAGCGATAAAAGTGCAGTCTGTTAAATCTGCGAATGTCAATTTAAAAGAGAAAAAAACATCAGGGACACATGATTCTGGCTTCCTCGTGTACACTACATGGTGAAGTGCTATTCATGATTCCTAAACACAGGACGCAGTGAATAATAAGCTCCCCAGCTGTAGCACAGGCACGACCTCCCAGTAACTGACTGTTGCATCACAACAACGACGAATCGGGACGTGATGCAATTCGGACTCGTTTGAGAGTATCAGTATGACTTTATTACTTCCTGTTTTTTACCGAGATTAGACAAATCACTCACAAATCACGCTGATGAGTTTCGCACAAAAAACGACATGTGCTCAAAGCCTCGTTCTCCGTAAGACACTTGATCAGCTGTGCTGTGATGTGTGGTGGATTATCACCGTTATTCTGGTCCACGGCGAAAGGGAAAGTCGGTTAACGTGACTTCTGTGTAATGAGATCTCTCGGACGTGGTGGTCTGGGAAAACCGAGCACATGTTGCTGTGTTTGAATCCTAGCAAAAAGCCCAAAACGCTGGAAAATACGACCTATAACATGCTCCGACATGTCTACCTGGAAAAATTTACGACTTTACGGACTTCCCATCGATGTCGAAAATCGTTAATACTTAAAAATAAATTAAAAAAGCACAACTCAATGAGAATTTCTGAGCGATTGTCATATCCCTGCATTTCTCCATGTGTTTATCTGAAAGTGATTTAGTATGGACGGTGCAAAGTGAGAGGAAGTGTGTGTGTGTGTGTGTGTGTGTGTGTGTGTGTGAGTACAAGGCTCTGCTCTACAAAAGTCAGAGTGTTGACACGGTGTGAAGACGTTGAATTATTCATAGTTTATGCTTCTTTAATGTCACACTTGTTTTGTTCCAGCATGTTGACGTGACACGGCTTTAACCCTTAGCTCAGTGACCCGACTGACCATTCAGTTTTAAGAAGCTTATGTTACTGGGGGGGCATACCACTTCAGAAATCCATGAAAATATTTCCAAGAATTTACTTTTCCACTCAAGTCATTGCTGACAATATCATTTGTAATGAAAATGTTTGTCTTAAATTGAAACGAAATAATACAAAATAGAAGCTTTCAGACTTTTGGACCTCACTGTATATATGCGTGTGTGTGTGTGTGTGTGGGTGTGTTGAGTGTGCGTGATTAATGTGGTGTGCTGGATTCCTGATATCAAAATGTTGCTTTAAGGATCGAAATGGCATCGTATTGTGTGGAAGCCTGATGTTTACACTCCTAGTATTGGGGTGTGGGCGGGTCATGTATGTACTTGATGTTGATGAAGATCAATGGCTGTTTCCTGCTTCGAGGAAGCATTTGCTGTCTTCCAAAAAAAGTGCTTTTTGGCGTCAATCTTGCAATGCATGGCTGAGCTATAAATCTGCCTTCCTCCATACATCAGTTGATTAGACTGAATTGGAAAACATGTCAAATCTGATTTAATACCAATGCACCATTTTAGGCCAGTGTATCCAGGGTACTCGGTACTGGATTGGTACATCCATAGACGCAAACACATTTACACTAGGCAGGGTATCTGATGACATGATGATTGGAGATGAACTGGCTAATCACATCCAACAATTTCGTTCTCCTTGAGAATGACAACAAAACCTTGAACCGGTTCCTTCAACAGCTTCTAGACTGGGCCTGGATTGTTTTTCCACCTGTAAACTTCAGTACATGGTTCGACCCGTCTCAGTACTGCTGAAATCTGCTTATTGTTCTGCTTAGTGACATGGCGGTTAAGGCTCTGGATTACTGATCAGAAGGTCGGGAGTTCAAGCCCCAGCACTGCCAAGCGGCCTTAACCCTCTCTGCTCCAGGGGCGCTGTATCATGTCTGACCCTGAACTCTGACCCCACCTTCCTGACATGCTGGGGTATTATAAAGAATTTCTCTGTGCTGTAATGTACATGTGGTCAATCACGATCATTATTATCATTATACACAGCCGTTCCAGTCCAAAAATGTTACTCGCTAAAAGAACGGTCTGAGTTTGATAACTCGCCGTAAAACCCACACAAATCATTAACCGTCCGCCAGCGCCTTTCATTCCAGTAAGTGATGTCTGTTTAGATCACTAACCTACAGACACGCTTTCAGAATGACTTGCACAAACCCGCCAGTACGTTTCCTGAACTTACGCCACGGTATAAGAACTGCGTCAAGGGTTTCTGTGTCGAAAATATTCAAAAGACTTGATCCACTACACCTACAGCACTGACGGATAAATCTCTCCCTCGTCCCAAAAATAGTCTAACAACTCTCTCCTATCGAAGAGAGGCAGACTCCCAAGAGTCTGGGATGACGGCAGTGTGAGCAGATATTTAACCTATCTGAGCAGACACTGCAGGTTCCAGAGATCAGAGATAGTCCTGACAGTCCTATATATATATATATATATATATATATATATATATATATATATATATATATATATATATATATATAAAGTGGATGTTTCTTTTCTCTCACATTGTATTTGTGAGATAAAAACCTGGATGACCCAAACCTTTTTGTGTCTTAATAGTGATAAGACTCAAGGTTATGCTTATTGGCTCTCTCATCTGCTTCATAAAGCTGGTTCACTAATGTTTAACGTAGATGGCTCTGGTTTAGGGTTCCAAGCTAAATAAAAAAATGTCCGAGTTATATTCGATTCGAGTTGGTCTTTTGACCCACACGTACAATCTACTGTCAAGAATTCCTTTTTTCTTCTTAGAAATATTGCTAGACTTCGCCCTATGCTGTCTTTTCCTGTGACTGAAAGGCTTATCAACACTTGTTTTTTTCTCGTATTGATTACTGTATCGTGAAGTGAAGAGGAGAGTCCACCAGGGTGAAATGTGAAGGATCTGGGGAGATTCTGTACGGAGGAACGGTCTCAGATCCCTCGCCATGTATTCTCCAACCTCATCAGGCGTTATAGGAATAGACTCAGAGCTGTTATCTTGGCAAAGGGAGGTAGCACAAAGTATTGACTAAAGGGGTGCCAATAATTGTTGCACAATCGTTGTGTTTGCAATTCTTCGATATCCATGAGAGCATGAGAATATTTTTGTGATTTTTTATTTTTTTTTTTAAATAAAAGATCAGAAGGTTAAACAATAAAGACGATTTTTCACAACCTTCTTTGATCATATTTCCCAAGGGTGCCAATATTAATGGAAGGCACTGTATTTACACCGATAACACAAAGTACAAATAATGCCGTGTCTAAATTTAGTGCAACAGTACGATACCGGAAACTTTAAACATGAATAACAAGGTATTAATGATGCCACTAGAGAAATAATCAATACCCTTGTGGTGAGTTTTTTTTTATTTTATATCCAGCACTTATATACACTGTGCGCCAGAATTATTGGCACCCTTTGTAAAAATGGGCTGTATAAAATAAACATTACAAACGGTAATGCAAAGTTCAAATCAATTATGAGAACTGCAGTGGAGGTGAGATGAACAAACACCTCTTTTGCATTGAAAATGTCTTGGATTATGGACAGAATGGATTGTACATGTGTGCAGCCTCATATTCATACCTCAGAGAAACAGTACATGGATAAAGGTGAACAATTCCTTGAGAGTTGAGCGTTATTACATTAAATATAGGTTTTTCAAGAATCACAATTTATTTGCATTGATGAATAATTTTATCACATAATTTTGAGAGAACATACTCTCACTTAGAGTTCTGATGAGAACAATTTCGATTTATTATTATTTTTTTTTAATTGTTTGAGTCGAAAGTTTGAATATTCTGTTTTTACTTTAAACAACCAATTTCTATGAAGGGTTCCAATAGTTCTGGAGGGCAATGTATATAGGCTGGCTATAAGAAGTGTGTGGAGCACAACATACATGATTTATGAACCCAGATGCCAGAGGATATGTTATTAATATTTAATAAATCACTAAGACTTAAAATGTGTGCTTTCGTTACATCACTCTGACATCTCTTTCTTTGTCTCTCTCTCTCTCTGTCTCGCTCTCTCTCTGTCTCTCTCTATCTCTGTCTCTCTCTATCTCTGTCTCTGTCTCACTCTTTCTGTCTCTGTCTCGCTCTCTGTCTCTGTCTCGCTCTCTGTCTCGCGCTCTCTTTGTCTCGTTCTGTCTCTGTCTCTCTCTCTCTCTCTCTCTCTCGCTCTGTCTCGCTCTCTCTCTGTCTCTCTCTATCTCTGTCTCTCTCTATCTCTGTCTCACTCTTTCTGTCTCTGTCTCGCTCTCTGTCTCTGTCTCGCTCTCTGTCTCGTGCTCTCTTTGTCTCGTTCTGTCTCTGTCTCTCTCTCTGTCTCTCTCTCTCTCGCTCTGTCTCGCTCTCTCTCTGTCTCGCTCTTTCTGTCTGTGTCTCTCTCTCTGTCTCGCTCTTTCTCTGTCTCGCTCTTTCTCTGTCTCTGTCTAGCTCTCTGTCTCACTCTCTCTTTGTCTTGCTCTCTCTCTGTCTCGCTCTCTCTCTGTCTCGCTCTCTCTCTCTGTCTCGCTCTTTCTGTCTCTCTCTCTCTCTCTCTGTCTCTCTCTCTCTCTCTCTCTGTCTCGCTCTTTGTGTCTCTCTCTCTGTCTCGCTCTCTCTCTGTCTTGCTCTCTCTCTGTCTCTCTGTCTTTCTCTCTCTCTGTCTTGCTCTCTCTCTCTGTCTCGCTCTCTCTCTGTCTCGCTCTCTCTCCGTCTCGCTCTTTCTGTCTCTGTCTCTGTCTCTCTCTCTCTCTCTCGCTCTCTCTCTGTCTCGCTCTTTGTGTCTCTCTCTCTGTCTCGCTCTCTCTCTGTCTTGCTCTCTCTCTCTGTCTCGCTCTCTTTCTGTCTCTCTCTCTCTCTGTCTTTCTCTCTCTCTGTCTTGCTCTGTCTTGCTCTCTCTCTCTGTATCTCTCTCTCTCTGTCTCACTCTCTCTCTGTCTCGCTCTCTCTCTGTCTCGCTCTCTCTCTGTGTCTCTCACTCTGTCTCTCACTCTGTCTCTGGGATTAATACCACTTGCTCCGTCTCATCAATAATTGACAGGAGAGATTAATAGAGCTCATTGGCCTGTTATGTAAACCGGCTGTTGTCTTTCAATCATTCAGTCTTTTTTACACACACACACACACACACACACACACACTGATGAGCCTTATGAGTGATTGCTCACTGGAGACCCCACAGAACGCGAAAACAATAACAACAGAGTGCATGTGTGTAGAATGAGAAATTCTGCAATAAACAAACGATGATCATGTCCATAAACAAAATACAGACAATAGTTCAAGCTAAAGTTTAAAGCATTGTATTAGCTTTCTGAAAGAAATCTCTGCAAGTCTATATAATACTAACAACACCTCACTAATAATACCTCGGTTCTCTCTCTAATGCAGAATCTGATTGGTCAGAAGGTGTTGATTCATTTTCTCTAACAGCAGCATTAACATACTCGACTGAATATGTTCTCGTTTCTATAGCAACAGAATAATAATAATTAAATATATGTAACAGTTGGCAAATTGCTGTGGCATAAGTTCAAGAAAACACTTCAGGACTTGCTACTATTGGAAAATAATCGACTTTGAGGTGCTAACAGTGACTCAGCTTGATGCTGGGCTGCTTCACACCGCCCTGTCGTTAATTATTTTCCTATAACAGCACACCTTGTCATGTTTTATTCCTCATGTCATCAATAAATAACAGGCTAACAGCAACTGATATGGTATATAGCATAAATGCGCAATAATAAAAAATATATGTGGTTCATGAAGGCAGGACACAAGTGCGTAAACTCAGAGTTAGATTTATTCCAGTAAAAAAAAAAAAAAAAAAAAAGTAAGATGGGGACAAAACAAGGGTAGACAGGCTCAACACAGACATGGAAACAAAGAATCGGATGATATATACGATAGAGTGTAAATCGGTGAACTAATCATGAACTAATATGAAACAGGTGCACACCATCGGGTAACACACCAATGACAAGACGGGGGGCGGAGACAGGACCTTAAATGAAACGTGAACACGTGATGCTACTCGCTATGGTGATGCGAAAGGGAAATCCGAAACTATTATCCTGTATCGTCCAGTTTGCGTATGCAGTGATGCAAAAACTTTCCGTGACAATACGCTGATATTTTAAACTCAATTTCAAATCTTAAATATTTTATTCCCTCATAAATACTGCATCTCCAGACACACCCCTTGTCGTGGTGTGGTGTGTGACACCCAGGTACATGTACAGCAGAACGGAGGAGCTGAAGAATGAACGGTTCTTCTGACTTACTGTAAAGTTTCTAATTCAAGATTCCCTGTTACTAACCTGTAATCATGGCTAAATGTTTATTAGCACTGAGCCGCTGGGACAGAGCTCTGAAACAGATGCCGACAGGAGTTAATGTGTAGCCTGGTTAAACGTTTCTCACTCTATAAAATTAGTTATAATGTTACTGGAACATGCTTCCTCGGGGCTCGGGGGTGAACACTTTTTTTGCTGACTTTGTGTATGTACTCTATTGTAGCGGCAGTCATGCGTAACCTAACATCACGCTTCAATAGGATCACGGAACATTATTTGAATTTTAACCGTCAGGAACAAAATGTAAGAGTCGATGGTGTGAGTAAAGGGCTCTGGAGCGTTCCTGCCCCAAATAAAGATCTGGCCGAGACTGAATATATGTTAACATGATCCCGGTAACTCTGGGGAAAAAAAACAAAAACAGCTAAATATTACTAATAATTGTTCGAATAGACTGATCAACAGCTATAAACAGATAAAAGGTATGACGTGTTATTAAACGAATAAAACATTTAGGCAAATTGCCGGGGTATAAGAGGAATGAAATACTAATGAACGTGCATTATTTTCAATTATTTTACAATCAAGTCATTTTAGTCAATCATTATGGATAGTGATTGATGGAAACTTACTGATGATAGGGAGGAGCTATGAGCAAACCAGGAAGTGACTAAGATCTAATGACAAACACTAGTGCTGCATCCCAATTCGCCTACTTATACTGTGCACTAAAAGAACACTTCTTTTTGTGAAGAAAAATCGCATACTTTTGAGTGTGTAGCAAAAGAGTATTTGGGACATACAGTACTAACACGTCATGTAAAGGAAGAGAACGTCGTTGCCTAGTTACGCACACTAAACAAACTCCTTGCTGCTTTTCGGCTTTTCTTCATTCGTTATTTCTTCGTATAAACTTTGGTTAGTGCTTAATATTTAAGTTCTTACACTGAAATACTGAAGACGCATCAATGACGTTACACTCGTCCGCCATGTTTGCAGGTTCAATTCAGCGAAGTAAACCGTCGCAAAGCTCCTCCTCCGTCTACTGGAAATAGCAGACCATCTTTGGGATACTCATTTCAACATCCTACGATTTGGGACACACTAATTTGTAATCTCGGATACTATTTAGGACGGATGGTAGGCGAATTGGGACGCAGCAAAAGACCAAAACCAAAACAGGAAGTGACAGTAAGAAAGTTAGGTAAACCATGACAGTTATCGTCTTGAAGCACATCAAGGTCATGTCCTCCAAAACCTCTACGCTTGGCTTGTATTCTACTTTACTCTGTCACATTGGAAGTAACCGTGAATAAAAGCACGTACCAAGTGAAAAAGAAAAAAAAAATATACAGATAAGATCTGCTCTAAATAGGTTCTTTTTTATAGTTATCTTTCAAAAATTGTTCTACTTGGAACATCTCTACAGTAACAAGCTCAGGTGTAGGGATCCTTCACTGAATCCTTTGGGGTCAAAGATTTAGCCTTTCATTCTAAGAGCGTAGACGCTGAGAAATTTGAACAAATGAGGATCAAATTTAGTTTCATTTCATATCAATGAAGTCATAATAAAAGATAAGACAGCGAACGCTAACCTTAACCCTTACCTTAACTTTGCAACTTTTTTTTAATGATTTGCTGGTCAGGATGGTGGTGGGTCCAAAGCATATCCCAGAAGCAAGGCAGGAATACACGCTGGTTGGACACCAATCCATTTCAGGGCATCATAAGCATAGACGTTCACACCCGCATTCACACCTCGGTGGAATTTAAGGTTGCCAATCCACCTACTAGCATGTTTTTGGAAGGTGGGAGGAAACCACAGAATTCTGATAAAAACCCAAACTCCGCAAAGAAAGTAACCCAAGCTCAAGGATTGAACCAGTGGCTGTGGAACTCTTGGCAATAATGCTACCCATTGTACCACTTTTCGAACTTTTCAGTCTTGCCAATAGTTACTTATACATAGCAGTTTCTCAGTTAGATCTTTTTGAGAGATCTTTGCGCAAAGGCAGCACAACCATGCATCCAGTTTACATGTATTGCATTAACTGAACTCTCCAAGGCCTGTTTCATGCTTCTGACCACGCAGGCTCGCAAATTCAAAACAAAAACGATCTAGTAGAAACATAGAAAGAGTGTGGGAATGAGCAGGAATTTTCGCCGTGTTTGAGGAGATTTGATTTGATGTTGTCTTGCTCGCATATTGTCGGTCGCCATTTTGTTTCTACTTCTTCTTCTTCTTCATTTGATGGACAGCCTGCAAATTGCATAGAACCTCCTAATGTGAAAAACCAAAAATGCTCCCAGCTCAGAGATTCGTTTGCTAGGAGCACTTCTGATAAAAGCAAAGTAATGAGGCTTTGATAATTCCATTTGAGCTACCCCTGCAGAACGCTTTTTGGGACTCTCAGGTCCCAAAAAAACAAAAACAAAAAAACCTTCACCCTAGATCACAAATTCATATCCCTAGGATGCCATGGCCATCCATGGACGAGCAAAGTTGATGCCACTCTCTGGGTGAAATAGATAACATTACTCTCTCACCTGTCAATCAAAGTGACACTAGCATCTCTGAGCTCATGTGTGCAGAAGAGCGCAGTTTCCTTTGAGTGTTCAGCTACTCTGACATTATGGTAAAAAAAACAAACAAAAAAACAGGACTCTGTCTTATTCATTCATCAAACTGAGGAATATGTATAGGTTTCCCATGGGGTTTCCAAGAAAATAGATCTACCTTCAAATTCAACTTGTGTTTTCCTACATTCAAACCTCAACATTCAACTGATCTGTTCATCTGCTAATCTAGCCTCATATTAGAGTCCAATTGCTTACGTGATGGTAGGATCATTGATTGTCGGATCATTCATTTCCTCATAGAGCCCAAATAAATGCAGTTAAACCCAAACTTGATTATTTGTGTTGGAAATGTATGTTCACCCTTTTACATCTCACCAAACGCAGCCCATAAAGCTTAGCATTTAGCCGATTAGCTGAATCAGGTCTGTTATGGTATGATGTTACATCATGCGACCCTCCAGGACTTTGATTTACATTCGCTCTTATCAAATCCAAAACATTCTTTCATTAGCCATGGAGCATGAAAAGGGCGTTCAGGAGCAGAAATAGGAATCTGATTACCATTCTCATAAGCAGATACAGTAATAAGCACAGTAATGTGGGGCGTAAAAAAAATCCCTAGAGGTCTGTCAAATTTGATGAGAAGAAAAAAAGAAGATAATTCCATTGAACAGATCTTGATCTTGATAGCAGCAGAAGATACCAGTAGTACCAGCAGTTATAACAATGACACATCATCAACAACAACATTAACAACTGCAATCAACCATCTGCCGCTCATCTCGAGTTTTAATGAAAATGAAGCTATATTTATGAAAAACAATAAATAAATAAATAAAATCGAAGTGTGATGTCTGTTTTCACCACACAGCATTCATTTACAGTAATCGCTATATCTTGGTCAGGGTCTGGAACGTGTCCAGGAAACACTTCCATGTTGTGGGCATTCAGAAACATCCTGGTTGGGATGTCAATCCATTGCAGTTCACCAATGCACATTCACACACTCATTCACAGTGAGTGGGCAATTTCATAATAGCCAATTCACCAACTACTATGTTTTTGGTAGGAAACCAAAGAGCCTGGACATGTCCCCCATAGAGACAGCAACCCAAGCTGAGGAATGAGCAAGGGACCCTGTAGCTGCAAGGCAGCATCGCTACCTACTATGGCCATCTTAACGCATTCAGCTTTCTCAGCAAACAGATTCAAACAGTTAACTACCTGAAATGACTATACTGGCATTTCCTGCTACTTGTTTGTTATGAAGTTCCTCTCGAGAACCTAAATGGGCTCACTAACAATGTGAAAAAATAAAACTGAATCGGAATACTACAAAAGGTGTTACACTTGGATGAAGCTGTTAATGAGGAAAAGTTGATGATACATGTGTTCAATAATACATGTGATGAATTTTGCAATTGCAATATGATCTAAACAAATGTTCTGAATAAATGATGATGATGCAGATACATGTTCCAAAAATATGCCCTGAACTGTATACTACCATACTAAATGTCAAAATCGTGTTAGCTGAAGTATGGTAGTATATACCTTTTGAACATTTGTAAGCATGAAAGTTTATAGGCTCCAGGCTCCCCGAGACCCTGTGTTGCATAAGCGTTATGGAAAATTGACGGATGGATGGATAATTTGAACAGAAGGGAAGTACTGGTAAAAAAAGACCCCAGTATACACTTTACTCAAAGAACAAAACATGAAAAGTAGAGCTTGCACGTCCACTAGGATGTCACTCAAAGACCAACCTGCTTTCGTTGCTGGGCTCCTTCTTCTCTCGCACCTTCAGCCACTTGCGTAACAGAAAGCGTCTGCGTCGTGGTGAGGCGCTGGGTGTGGAGCAGTTGGACCATGGAGCGTCCTCATCGCTGGATGGTGTGATCTCAATGGCAGGAAGTTGTAGATACTCCTTGGGGGCTAAATGAGAGCCTGAATGTCTCAGCGATCCATTCTCCAGGCACTCGCGTTGTGCCTTCTTTGTTCGCCGCATCTTCAAGCGGCGCCGCCTCAAGGTGGGTGTGGAGGAGCTGGACCAGGCCAAGGTGGGATCGTCCCGCGGGACCTGCACCCGGAGAGATGGTGGCCGCAGAGTGTCTGTCATGCTCAATAACGTAAGAGCCTGCCTCCACCAGTGGCGCTGACGTCAGAGTTGCTACTGATCGAATACTTGCTAATAAGCCGGTTGGGCAACAAAGGAACGCGAGAGTTTTATAGATCCAGATGCTGCTGCTAAACACTATTAAGTCCTCACCATGTTATCAGCACAGCTCCTACCAAAGTTCTCCTCTGTCTGAGATGATCCCTCCACTGTAACCTCTTCAGTCGGTGCCGATCGATCAAGAGTCGAGTATCACCGTAAATCTTTTGATTTGTCCCACAATTGTCCCTTTTTTGATGGAGGACTTGACAGATAGATGAACGGACGGATAGTGCGTGCGAGCCACGGCAGGCTTGCTGTCAGGGCTCGAGCAATGGCGCAGATGTATCAGGTGACACAGCAAGACTCTTGTTTCCCCTCACCGCAGATAAAACATGCATAAGCACTGGCTGACAATGTAATAATACCCCAGGCCTCCCTGTACGTCAGTGACTGAGTTAAGGACATTCACACTCGCTCAGGAATCCCACTACGAACATAGAGATGGTAGCTTCCGCTCTTGGGACTGCATACTCCTGCAGATTCCAGGAAGGTGGTGACTTCAGCAAGACGAGATCGAACTACTGGTGTCCTTAAGTGCAGGTTAAATCCTTGTGTGGCATTTAACCTCCAAGAGTTACCTCACCACTGGGTACACAGTGTACAGACACGGTGTAAAGGCAGCAGCCGAATGGCACGGATGCAAGGTTAAGTGGTGTGTTACTTGTGTGTGTGTGTGTGTCTTTGGTTAAGTCCCTGAGGCTTTTCTTCTCAATGCTCCTCTTCTTAAATGTCTGGCCCAAGCAGCTGTCACTGCCTACAGGTTAGAGTAAAGTGATAGGGTTTGCCAGGCATCCAAGACACCAACAACTGAACACTTAGGAATAAGGACGTGTATATCGTAGTGATGGGCATGAAATAGTCGACTATTTGTTATGTGGCACCTAATTGATTAGTCATTACAACCCTAAATTCACAAATTGCTTTCTTTAACCTAACACAAAATAGCATAAAAAAAAAACCCCAGGCTTTAATCTTGTTTCCCCTTAAAATACTGAAGTGACTTCATGGAATGCCACCGTCTCTTAAAACATAGTGTGTGGTGGATTGCAGCAATTCTGGAAAGTGTGCCAATACTTTCACCTTTGTCAGACCACCTCTCAGTACGAAAGACTATAGTGAGGTCATATTTATTTTATGCATGCCTAATAAATAGTGTTCGACTGGGCCTGTATCGCACTACGTACTGTCGGTTCTGCAATGGCATTATTCTATGCTCCATGTAGTGAAGCATATTGTATAGGGAACCAATCAGGATTCAGACTAACTGAAACCAGCACAGTTTTCAGCATCTGAGGTTAATGTAAGTAAAAAATAGAAGCATAGTGTAGTCTTACTGCTAATGTTTATATAAAATATATATATCTTCCATTCATTAGCAGTGGAATTCATTCAAATTCATTCAGCTGCCTAGTTTCTTTCCCACTTAGCCCAAATCTTTATTTATGTATTTATTTATGTTAATAAATCGGTGCTTTTAAGTAAAGTAAATCATTTCTAACCCGGATCACGTCTGGCCATTTATTTTATGACTACAGAATTATTTAAAATGCCCATCACTAATATAAAAACATGATCAAACATGCGTTCGCACTAACACACAGACAAGAGGACATTTGCAAATTTACACATTCACGTACAACCGCAAAAGAAAAAAAAAAAGCACACACACACACACACACCCACACACACACACACACACCCCCCACATTCATGCTTTAGCTGAGCTGGCCTGGCTTGTGAACTGCATCTCACTGCTCTCAGCTAACACTACCACCAACTCACTGCTGAACACACTGCTCCGAGTTTCTGTTTCATGTTCCAGGACGTTAGAAATCATTTAACCACAGTGATATTCCGGATCCATCGCCGTGTAGAAGACTCAATATTAGAAGGTGGCATTACTCATCGTGTCGATGGAAGCGACAAAGCGTCTGCCTAATGCTGTAAACGTTAACGCAAATGCATTCAAATAAGCTAACACGCACGGAGGTGAAAACTGGGTCGTAACTGTAAAACGCATGTTAATGCCCGTTTTTCAATCTCACTCCAAAGCCTCAACTCCAAATAAAACAGGACTATAAATAAATCAATCCATCAAAAACCCTGAAACTAAATAAAAATGACCTCAAAATTATAATGTGGGACTTCGTCGTCAACATAAATACGGTACATTTACTGTGTTCTTGAGATCAGGAATTGTCTCGTACAGTTGTTATAGTTGTACAGTTGTGTAGTTGTTGTGCTCTCAAACAGCTAGATGCTTGGATTCAATTCAATTCAAATCAAAATCTGTATTTGATTAAAAAACATCTGCAAAGTAAATAAATGGAAACAGAAATGTAGTCGAACCGTAGCTCATTACGAAGTCATTTATATCTTTAACCAGTAGCAGGAGAAAAGTGAGACAGCACACCAGTGTCTGAATGGGGAAACCCCGACCAGGCGGCCTGAGCAAACGTAGTGTAAGGCCGACAGTGTAAACAAATCAGTCTGGATCATCCAGAGAGTATAAAGCCAAACAGCTGCACCTCTGGCCCCCAGATTTGACAAGCATGTTGATTCAGCAAACATCATATAATATTTAAACAGTGATCGAACGGCTGTTCTGAACGAGCTGCCTGTGGTAACTGGGAGAGAAAAAAAAACGTAAATACTGAACAGGTCTGTGTAGGCCTACTGCGGAGGTTTCCTCTGTAAATACCTGGATTAAAGATCAAATGAGATTTCAAACGTGCAAGAATATGAAAAAGTATAACGTGAATATTAAATAATTTTAGGATTTTTAGAATTGCAATGGGGCAAGGTTACATTTTAGATGACACGGAATACTATGCATGTAATTCGGTTGCATAACATAACCTGTAACTGAATAACACGAAGGCCACAAAATAAAATGAGGTCCACGAGTAAATCAAATGAGATGCATAAATATATGGTGGTTCAGAAATAAATAAAAAACGTTCACAAATATGTTTGCACTAACACGCTCGTCTATCACGTACACAGTGAGGGGGCAGTGGTGGTGTGGGGGCAGTGGTGGTGAGGGGGTTAAGGTTCTGGGTTACTGATCAGAAGATCAGGGGTTCAAGCCCCAGCACTGCTGAGCCCCCACTGTTGGGCTCTTAAGTAAGGCCCTTACCCCTCTCTGCTCCAGGGGCGCTAAAGACAATCCCGGATGGACGGACGAGCTGAAAACATAATACCGCTACCACTCATAAAAGGCAGAAAATGTATAAAATGCTAATACAAAATAAAATAAATGTACAAATTCTAAATATTTTGAAAAAGTAAATAGAAGTGTAATTCTATTTATAAAGAATAGGTTTTATAAAGAAAAATGTCGTTCTAAGCATCTTGGAGAACTTGAAACTGTTCTTCTGCAGTTATTCCGGCCTTGCACCTCTGGGGTTGGGGGTCTGAATCCCGGTTTCCTCCGGGTACTTCGGTTTCCTGCACTAGTCCAAAGACATGCGCTGGAGTCTGATTGGCATTCCCAAATTGCCCGCAGTATGTGAATGTGTGTGTGATTGTGCCCTGCGAAGGGTTGGCACCCCATCCAGGGTGTCCCCCACCTTGTGCCCTGAGTTCTCTGGGATAGGCTCCAGGCTCCCCGTGACCCAGTATAGGATAAGCGGTATGGAAGATGGATGGGTGGATGTGTGGATGGGTGGATGTGTGGATGGGTGGGTGAATGGAAGGATGGACGGATGGACGGATGGACGGATTACTACACTGTAATGAAATGTTTCTCAATCCTGCTTTTGGTGTTTTCCCTTCCGGTTCTCCAAGCCATCAGCTAACGAACACACCGAATAAATACACAAATAAAGGTTCGATTGTGTGAGTTAGAAGCATGGACCGGGACTAAGAAACACTGCTCTAATGCAACGTGTGTGTGTTTTTTAAGTTTACTTATAACCGTTTTGACAGATTTAATTCAGACTCCACTGAACACACTGAATGTCTAAAAACAACTGCTATCATATAAGTCTATACTGAATTAATCTGCATTGCATTTAAGATCTAATAAATAAAATGCAAAAAATAAATAAATGAATTTGATCATGCAAACTATGTCTATCCACCTTCGTTCACAGCAAACAGACACGTTTACATGTTACACTACTTTCTTACCTGTCTAACATGATCTCTGCAGAACAACTAGACAGTTTTTGACTTTTAATTACAAAAAAAAAAAAACATTTCTACATATATTTATGGTTTCATAAAGCGGAGGTGTCAAACTCTGAGAATAAGGCAGAGAATAAAAACAATTTGTGCGCCAAAAACAATCAACATGTTTGCCAGAATTCAGCCAGAGTGATATCCAACTGGTTTTCTCAGACCAACACACACACACACACACACACAAAAATCTGATCAAATCATTAATATCTTTAGAAATGTGAGTCTTTTTTTTCTGTTCTGTGATCAAATGAATTCTCTCATGTTCTCGTAAAGCCACAGGTTTGTACGAGTTAGCAGGAAGTGGTGGGCACGAAAAGTAGGACAAACTAGACAATGGAAGGTGTTAAAAATGTCAAACGTTATTTATAGTCATTCACAGCAGCAGTGCCATACTGAAATGAACAAACTGCCAGCCCACATGCCCAGAACCAGCAGACCGGGGCCGTGTTTACACTGGTGCGTTTTGGTTATAAAACGGCTTTTTAAAATGAAAACGATCCTCGTCCACACTGGCGTTTCCGCTGAGTTTCAGAAACGATCTCCGTTCACACGACACGACCGAATACGCACGTCACATGACTATTCGTGCACACTGGGCATGCACGTACAAGTGTAAACAGGAAGTTGGTTGCTAGTCCAAACCGTGCGTGTCCATGTAGGGCTTACGCCGCTTGAAATGAGATTTGTTGGCGATCGCTCTAATCGTAGCTCGGCTTTTGCGCATGTAGCAGCTGCAGTTTTATAAAATACAGAATTGAACTGCAGAATGGTTGCTAAGAATGACGAGGAAGCCAGCAAAGCTTGCGGTTCAGTCTCCGTGTTGTTGCGTCTACGATCAAGGTAGCGTAACGGTCATGTGTTAGGGGCTTGACGAATCAGTGAAGGATGCGCCATGATCCAGAAGACCCAATCAGGGGACTAAATGTGGGTGGAGCCACGCGTTCATTTTCAAAAGTCTTCGTTTTGGTCTGTTTACACTGAAACGCGAGCCCGGAGTTTTCAAACTAAAACGGGGTCTTCGGCGTTTCCGAAAGTCTCCGTTATTCGAGGGTGGAAAACGCCGGAGTAGTGTAGACGACAGGTGTAAACATAGCATAGTTGTGTGTTTTAAAACGAAAACGCACTAGTGTAAACGGGGCCTATGTATCCAAACCATCGGTTCATTTACACTTGCTCGGTGGTCAATAAGTTTCAGTCTCTCAGTGATTTTTTTTCACTTCACTCATCCAACAATCTTTCAAACAAGAAAGAAGACCTCTACTTCTTACTTTCACAGAAAGAAAACTTTCCATTTGGTACGTTTGTTTAAAGTGCACCTATTATGCTTTTTCACATATTCCCTTTCATGTAGTGTGCTATATATGTCACTGTTTGTGAATGTAAAACATCTGCAAAGTTTAAAAAATCAAAGCGCACGACAAACTGAGTTATTGACTCCCAAAAGAAGGAATCGATTCTGAACAGCTGAATCGAGTCGTTAGTGATTCCAGACTTTACTTCCTTTAGTAACCTACGTAGGTTTGTAACAAAAAGCCCCGCCTCTGGTCTTCATCGGCTGCTCGCTGACCGCGGTAGACCAATCACAACAGACTGGGTCATCTGACCAATCAGAGCAGAGTATGCTACCTGAAAGGAGGAGTTTATAGCGAATCATTTAGAATGAATCATTTAACGAGTCGTTTGTGACACTGGGGGAAAAAAAGGTAATGCTGCAATTTAAAGTGTTTTTTGACCTTGGATGCGTGTAAATCTATTGTACGAGACCTTTAAAACAAAATTAGGCACGTTTCAAAACCATAATAGCTGTGCGTTACACTTTTATTGTGGATCTAATTTTAGGAACTAGCCATATTTATTCACCAGTACAAATGCTAGACAATTTTTCTAGAATCAGGAACTTGAAGGGAAACAGTGAATAAACTGAGCTAGCACAATACACAGTCGCCTCACGTCCGCTTGGCTCAGCTAGGTATCAGTTTTCCTATGTTGTTTGTTTGTTTGTTTGTTCAGCTATAGTCAATGTGGCACTTATTTTCTGCTAGCTATGAGAGAGAGAGAGAGAGCATTTCACCTCTACTCTAAGAAAACTATCCGTTTTTCTCCACCTCCATTGTCAAATATCGGAGCTAATATACAAACCCATACAAATACCTCGACCTATCAGATTCGTCCGCGCGAAGGAACAGTCCTGAAACACAACCCACGTAAAAATATAACGCCGCGACTAACTTGCAATATTATGTTTCAAACAGAGATGGCGATAGAGAGTCAAAAGTTCAGTATTGCAGCTTCACGATTGCACTGCAGCACATAAATTCACAGTGCTCATTTTTTTTTAGCTGTCCAGCTAAACATAAACTCAACTTTATGGATTTAGCGTTCAAAATCAGGGTTATCATGTCACGTTATTGTCGAGTGTTTGCCTTGTGTTAAAGGTTATGTGTTGTCACTTCCCCTGCCTGGATTATTTTGCTTATGTCTTCAGTGACACATGCTTCCTGGATATACACAGGAAAAAAAAAAAAAAAAAAAACTTTATAAGACTCAAAGACTTCTGAAAATAAACAGACATGAATGAATCGAGTTTGTTACAGAAGAGAGAGCTAGGAGAAGAGAGAGGGATAGGGCAGGGGTACGTGTGGAACAGTGTTCAGTCGAGGAAAATCTCTTTTCCGCAGCCGTACGAGGAACATGCCGCTGTTTCATCTCCTCCTCTGTTCAGGTCAGCTTTGTTTCAGAGGCAGCGGAAATTCCCCGTGGAGTCAGACGGGCGGATGAATAAAGTCACTTTCACTACATCCAGACAACAATATCCGAAGCTAAACCTCTAACCACGTCACACGCGAGGCTGTAAATAACACTGTCTGGATACAGAGCTTTGAGGAGAAATGGAGTTACAGTACCGAAGCAATTACAAGAATGACAGGACAGATATAAGTGTTGGAACTATACTGAACTGTCCTGTACTTACACTGTCTAGACCAGGAATTGCTGCAAATGAAATGTTAAAACCTTTAAACTCCACTCAGAGGGTCCAGACTTACATTCCTCACTCTCATAACTACTGAATCCTTTATATTCGTTGCTGAATACTGTGCTTCATGAGGAATAACTGCGTATTAAGCTGCCACTTTAAGAGATTAATTAATGTAAATTCATTTTGTGTCCAATATTTGTTTCTTAGTCCTCATGTCTCATACCTACAATACTGAAAAGTGATTAGATACTGAAAAAAAAGTGGCAAAATTAATATTATATTAACCCAAATTTACCTATGTGTGTCCTTTTCTGCCTTCAGGAGCCCTTAACAAGCCAGAGAGAGAGAGAGAGAGAGAGAGAGAGAGAGAGAGAGAGAGTAAGTGAAAGAGAGAGTGTGAGATAGAGAGAGTGCAAGAGAGAGAGAGTGCGAGAGAGAGAGCGCGAAAGAGAGAGAGCGAGATAGAGAGAGTGGTGAGTGTGTGTACGCGTGTCTTTAGAAATAAAATAAGTTTGCTGAAAAGCGAAAGTAAAAAAAGGAAAGAGAATAAAGAGCCTTTCTGCGTTACCCCAAGCCTGCCTCCGTTCCTCGTTCCTCACCCAACCCAGGGGAGTCCTACACTCATGCATCCTTAATGTCCTGTAAATGTATGGGGATTTTTTTATTATTATTTTTAAAAAAAATTTTTGGTTATTTTTGGGGGTAACTTTTTAAATTTTTTGGTAAACATTTAAAAAATGAGATAAACAAAATAAAGATTTATAAAGACAAAAAATTATAAACACAAAAAAAGAACAATAATACAACAGCAAAAAAAAAACCAGAGGCTGATTGCAAAATGTTTGAGTGATTTTAGTTTTTATTATAAGATTGAGTTTTTCAGCTTCGTGGAGACTGGAGAAACAGGTGAAACAGGTGTGACAATAAAGTGGCTATCATAAAATACAAATAACTACACTTTATACATGCCGGTGTTCAGTCCCACACTGGACTGTATATGTATAACCATAGTTATCTGTTTATACACTATTCAAATCATCTTAAAGTATATAGATCCAAACGTTTTACATGTTTATATTCATCTTTATTATACCTATATTTCCCCTTCATTTTGTATTCTTTTCTTATTAGTTTTTCTGGACCAGCTGTGTCATTTTCACAGATTTTCCTTGTACCCTGAATATTCCTAACAAACCCTTTACAATCACAATATTACTGGTGCTTACTGGAGATTGTAGGAGATTGTCAATTTGCAGTATTTCTTAGAGAGATTTTTAATAAAACATTTTTTTTAAGACTTAACAAGGAAAAATCGGTGAAATTGTATCAGAAACTATAACAGAAAATGTTTGCCATAGTGCAGCAGTAAGGGCATAGAATCAGATATTTACCTTTGCTGGAAATGAATTCAACCGCTAACTCCGCCCCCTTACCATACGCCTAACTACTCATAACACTGTATATGAAATGAGTCACGCAAATTTTTATGAAACTGATATCATCATCACACACACACACACACACGTACACACACGTACACACACGTACACACACGTACAGTGACCGGCTGCAAAAACACACTAATGAATTTTCCAGAAAGTGGATTTTGGATACTTTGGAAGAACAGGAAGTCCTGAGCTGTCCTGAGGTCTCATCGAGACCTACAATCTCCACTGAGCAAAGCTAATAGCTGCAATCACTTCATCCCAATTACAGTCATAAACCTACATCCTTAACATACAATTAGCTTCCATCTGCAGGATCGTTTGAGGTCCAGCTCCACTCAACCATCACTGTCGCTGAAAGTACGAGCTTCTTCTGTGTTCTGTACTGCGGCTTAGTGGAGACTCGTCTTCGGGCTTCTGACCGCATGCGTATGGCTGCCTGGGAAAACCTTTCACACGGTCAAATCTTCACATCGCAACCATATATAGTTCTATTTGGCATGCATCGCATCCAGAAGAAAGACTTAAGCGTTTTAAAGTCTGATTACCTCCAAAGATTTCGTTCCAGTTCCACTGAAATCGACATCAGCTACTACTTTGTGAATTCGTAAGAAATACGGCCAATCGGTTTATCAAAGACCGCAAAGGAAACCGCGTAATCAGTCTGATTATCAGCAGCATCTATACGTCAGTCTCTTCTCCTGAGGTCAGGATTAGTCACGGCGTTTAATGAGCGCAAGCCTTCGCGTCTCATTTTCGACTGGCCCGATCTCTGATCGCGCGGACGTCGGTGGCGAAATAATCGCTGACTTATTCGGTGAGTTTAATTCAAACGCTGCGACTTTCTCCACAGCACGTCTGTGTGTGAGTCAGGGATAAACTGTCAGCTGGTGTTTGTACTGTTTACGGACTGGATCGAAATACGCCACTTTCACTACAGCACGTAAAACGACTTGATCAAAGCATGACAGAGTGAGTGAGGAACGCAGTCTTAGCTAGCAAACTAGCTAGCAATTAAACTTTTAACTTAAACGTTCTCCTTACCTCTGCTGGTTAGAAAAGGAATAAAAACACTACGTATATACATATATGCGAGTTAAAATGGAACTGGAGTTTTTTATGATTGTTGCAGCCAAAAATTCTTGATTTTGATGCGGCTTTTGCTGTAGTGTATACCGTACGTGCCCAATAAAGACTCATTATCATTATCAATTATCAATATCCTAGTCTTCCTTGCCATGCGCTTTCGATCACGGATAAAGCAAGACTTTTTCTTCTTCGGATCTTCCCGCGTGCCGTTTTTCCTGACGAGCCCTTACAGTAAAGCTGAACATTAGAACATTAGTTCATCGTTATCGCAACGCTTGAATACCTCCGAAAGCTAAAATATGCGTATGAACTCTTTATAACCGATTGCTAAATGTTTTATTGAGTAATCTAGTCGTCCGGAACATTCTCATACGCGCAAGATGAGTTTCTGTCAGTGAATCACAGTAATCACAAGATGCAACAAATGGAAACTATTTTGCAATAAAACAGTAATCTATTGAAATGTAAAGACTTGAAACGTGTGTTGAAATGTATCACAAGGTATACGGTAATCACATCTAGGGCTGGGCGATATGACGAGATAACCGGGTGATAAATATTGCCACACTACATTTTTTAGTATCTCAATACGAGTATCTCGATATATTTCTGTCGTTTTATTCAAAACTGTAAAATCCTCACCTGCTTTTCTGTAGAAATGATTTTCCTAGACATCATGAAAAGTCTCAGGAAAAAAGGTTTTAGTCGTACAAGTAACACTGCAGTTGAGCTGGTACTTTGTTAGCAAACATGCATACACACTATATCATGGTGCATATCGTGGATCGTAGAAATGTCTTCAGATATCCTGATATGATACGTCGGCCAAAGATGAAGTTCTGATTAACAAGCCAGCTCAGAAAAACAACACCGGAAGACACTTTGATCGTAATCTTTTGTGGTTTTTCAAAACCGCGCGCTGTGTGAAAATCAGAGCAAAGAGTAGTCTGTTTTGGTGTCAGAAAAACACAGACCTCCCATAAACACTTCCTGTGGGCTTAACATGGTACGATTCCCACACACGAGCGCTCTAGAAAACTCGTCTGAAGGTTTGCCAGCTTTAGTTCGCATTTTAATAATAAAAGATTTGGGAATAATATCCAGCATGAGGATTTTTAAATAATCGCTTCAGTTTCTCATCTATGACTGAATAAGCAAGTAATGAAACAGGCTGCATTTACACCACAGGTTCTGATGCCGGAGTCTGATTTGTTGACTATCTGATTTTTTTTTGACGACCCGCTTACATCATCAAGTCACCCATATCCTTACAAGTGACCCATACCCTTACAAATCACACATATCTTTACAAGTCACACATATCCTTACAAGTCACCCATACCCTTACAAGTCACCCATATCCTTACAAGTCACCCATATCCTTACAAGTCACACATACCCTTACATGTCACCCATACCCTTACATGTCACCCATACCCTTACAAGTCACCCATTTCAGATCAAGTCACCCATATCCGATCTCTGCATGTAGACTATACACTTTATGTATATATATAGGCCGAAAAACGGCGCAATTTGCAATGGATGCAGATGAAAATATAATACAAGCCTCTTAACACGGAGAAAAAAAAGAAGAGAGCCCTTGCTGAGTTGCGTTTTCACGCTTGGTGTCCACCCGACGTCATTCGCCATCGTCGCTTTTTCAACGACGTACGACTCGCACTGACAGGGGAATATCCAATCTGTCCGCTTACACGGCAGACGCAGATGCACGTATCCGATTCATATCAGATTTATTTCCATATATGAATGAGGCCTGAAACAGATCTGAGAATATCGGAATCTGTGTGCTTTTTTCTTGCTTACACGTTCACGGGTCATATCCAACCTGTGCCGCGTGGGAGGGAAAAATCGGACTTGGGTCACTCGAGCCATGTGGTGTAAATGCGGCCCAGGCGAATGCTGTTATAGGGAATTGATCGACAACTGGCCCAGATGAAAGCAGCGTTACTATTACCAATCAAAAGTTTGTTATTTCCCAATAACAGCATAACCCTCAGCACACTCAACAATTCAATTACAATGCTGTATTCATTAAACGTTCACGTTTTATCCATTTATAGTTACATTTAATGCTGTGGAACATCCGTGAAACAAGTTAGTTCCTGTTATCACTTATATTATAGCAGCTACAAGAACTGATTCCCTCACCAGCCCTTCGTCCGTTCTGAAAAACCTCCCACGTAAAATTCACAAAATCATATCAACATTTACGTACGATTTTTAACCCGTTCAAGTCCCTGTGTAAGCTGTTACTATAGAAACAACAACGTATTAAAACAAGCAAGTTATAAAGTCTGCATATAGCACTACTGTCTAAGCTGTGTCTAAGAAAATAAATCAGCAGCACTGGGTTATAACACATTATAAGCTTTCATAACATCTAATGTAACATCTACTGAGCCTAACTCTTCCAGAGTCTTCGTCACGGAGGTCAGTTTTTGTGTTAAGGAGAAGGACAACGTCTCTCTGGGCTTCTGAACACCTGTTCGTCCACATGTGCGAACACATGCATGTGCACACACACACACATACACACACACACACATTGTAACAGATGTCAACTCGAGGAGAGACCTCATGTCTCCAAATAGCTTGGAACACTGTGGGGTCCAGTGGAAAATCTGTTTATGTATGTGTGTATTTGTAAAAGTGTGTGAGTGTATGTGTGTGTAAGTGTGTATGTGAACTCAGAAGGTAAGAGTGAAATTGTATTGACACCTTTAAACAACCGCAACACACAGCTCATTAAACAACCCGAAAACTTTTACACGTCAACGAGCTGAAGAGGGAAATGATGCTGCGCAGAGAGAGCGTGATGGCGCGCAGAGATAAAGACACAGATAACGATCACATGATGCAGAGAGGAATTAAAAGAGTCATATATCATACTTTTTTATGACACATCGTAATTTTTGATCCTTTTATAGTTACGTTTAATGTTGTGAAACCTCCTCGAAACAAGTTCCTCTTCTCACTTACGTTAGAGCAGCTATAAACAGTCGCTCCTGCAACAGCTTCTCTTTTCTCTCTCTTGAAGGTGACAAGACAACAAAAATGCAGCTTATCGTGTTACAGAGAAACCACGAAGCACATGTCTGGGTCGGTCGAAAAACCTAGCTACAGCTTTACGAGACTCTTTCCATAAATGCTAAATGAATAAACATCTCCCGACAGAAAGAGTACACCATTTCAACAGTTACTCACGCTTTTTAAAAATCCATGTGGCGCATCTACATGGATTTTAAGGCAAGACAATACAAGTAGAAAGGGACATTTTTGACATTTTTTTTTTTACAATTTAGGAGATGTAGAACATCTTCCCTACATCTGAGAAGAAAAATGTTTTTGTTTCACTGTTTATTTCCACTCGTGAGAAATGTATTATCTAAAACTTAGCAACTTCGAAGAATGCTTAAGCTCCATGAACTTCACAATCACTCCATGTCATGTATGCCTGAAAAGCTTATCATTATCATATACATGTCATTATGATTATATATATATATATAATTACAATATACATATCATTATGTTATACATGTCATTATGATATGTCAATATGATATTGCATATATATAGATATATATATCATTACAATATACATATCATTATGTTATACGTGTCATTATGATATGTCAATATAATTATATATATATACATATATATATATATAATATTACAATATACATGTACATATTATTATGATATGTCATTATGACATATATCATTACAATATACATATCATTACGATATACATATCATTTTCCTTTACAAAGCTCATAAACCAAAACGTACAAGACTGGAAACAAATGAAATCCCATTGCGATTTTTGTTGTTGTTGTTTTTTCCCCCCCTTAAGATCATTTTTTCTATATGGGGGGTGGGGGGGGGGGGGTTACAAGGATGTTACATAGTAATATCCAAAAATGTTGGGCCTTAAGTTCCATTTCATACTGAAAAAAAATTGAATAAAATATTCTAGCATAACAGTGCAGTGTGTTTCCCTGATTCAATAATAAAGAAGCGATTTTTACAACCAGCTTTTCTGTTAAAAGGACTTTTCCTCTCCAGAATGCCTTCACAGTGAAATAAATATTTTACTTCTAACAGCATCATCATATCAGAATTATGGTTGTATTATTAAATAGGCAAATGTATGCATATTTAATTAGCTTTTGTGTTTTTTTTTTTTTTTTGCATAAACTAATTTACATATTTGGGTAAAGTTCCAATACAAAAAAGAAAGAAAGAAAGAAAGAAGGGAATACTTCAGCAATAACTGAGCAAAGGTTGATTGTGATATATATATTATATATATTTATAAATTATGAAATAAATTAAATAAATAGTGTAATAATAGAAGTGACCCTATTCACCTGTAGTGTCTTGCCTGAAGCTGAAAACACAGCTGATGTAAAAGAAACAATCTGATGATCACCTGAAGCCCTTTTAAAGCCAGCAATACACCGCAGAAATAAATAATAAACCATGTTGAATTGTTTACCTGCTGCAGAGTCCGGGCTTTCTGATGGCCGAGCCAAACTCGCTGCATTTATTTACGATAAACAGAGTGACGTCAAACAGAGCTGCGCGTGCACCCTCTCCCATAGAGTATCCATGGAAATCCCAGCTCTCAACTCACAACAAGCGACGAAAGTAATAAAAATAAAGTAGTCTACGCTTGAAATAAACCATCCGTGATGCTGTAATCACACACACTGGTTTAACATTGCTGTGTCATTTAAACCCCGGCTTTGCAAAGCAGCATCGTACATAAATCCGCACTTCCATACAAACTAGTGTCTAATACCATACTACCATACTAACTAGTATGTCAAAGCATTAGGCACAAAACAGCGCACTGTTTAGTACTCTAGTATTTTCTTTTAGTTGTATAGCACACTGTTAATACTATGAGTACATACTATTTCGATTAGTAGTACTCACTTTTCCAAAGAGACAGCACATGTGTACTACATGACATACTATTTAGTATGCGATTTAGGATTTGTACGGCCTTTTATTTTCAGGGTCCTTTAAGGTTTTTTTTTGTTGTTGTTGATGCTGACTGACGAGGTACCGGACCAATCGCTGACTCGGAAGCTTGCACGCGCACACCCCCGACTAATCAGAGCGCCTCAAAGGAGGAGTCAAACGCAAACTGTGCGGTTGTATCCAATCAGTGTGAGCGCGAGAGAGCAGACCACCACACCGCGTCCAATCGAATAAGAGCGCGTGCCGACCAAAACAGCTCAGCTCCAAAAGGCCGTTAACGGTTTTTTCTTTCTTCTTTCTCTCAGCTGAGGGGTGTAATGCAAATCCAGTGGAACCAGTCTCATGAAGCATATTTATGTTCACACGGTGACACACACACACACACACACACACACACTATGTGTGTATATATATATAAATATATATATATATATATATATATATATATATATATATATATATATAATATTAAGAAGGCTGTATGGTGTACATTTGAATTGCCTTCATTTGGTCATTCTGTTTCACTTGAGTGTCCTGCTCAGGGTCCTGACCACAACCCCAATGAACACCTTTGGGATGATCTGGAACACCGACTACACCCCAGACCTCTTCACTCAACATCAGTGTCTGACCTCACTAATCCTCTTGTAGCTGAATGACCACAAATCCCCACAGCCATGCTCCAAAATCTAGTGGAAAGCCTTCCCAGAAGAGTGGAGGTTATTATAACAACATAAGGGGATTCAATCTGGAATGGGACGTTCTACAAGCACAAATAGGTGTGATGCTCAGGTGTCCACAAACTTCTATCTACAGAGTGTAACTTGAATAAAAATGAACTCAGAGCCAGGCTTCATTTAAATCTAGCATCTAATATTACTTTACAGACGAATATATGCAGATGTAGATTTACATATATCAGAACAAAACTGACCATAGTGCAGCACTTCTGCTAGTGTGTGAACGTATGACAGTGGAATCTCTGTATAAAGACCATTAGCACCAGGCCTCATGAAACTGCAGGTTGAATACCAATTACTGATCCACTGTACCCACTGGCCAACTTCCTTCATTCAAGGGACCAAGTCTTAAGCACTTCGAGATGGAAAATGACCTTGTGTATTAATTAAAGTTCCACAACTGGGGTGAACAAGGACATGATGAATGAAACTCTGGTTTATTAGGCAATTTTCTTTTGTATCATGAGGGAATTCACCAAGTGTATTCAACAGAAAGTGCATTTTCTATGTGCTATTATTGGTGAACATGTTTCTGGAGAAGAAATATCCTAACAAAAGTCTAACAGATACACATACAGGCACCCAATACTAACATCGATAACCCATTGATTGAAATGTGGCTAAACACTGTACACTAACGGCTGTTCGAGAATGTACATGTAAGGCCTGATACATGCTACATGGATTTATGAATATTATATTGATAGTGAACATAAATAAATAATATTTTCTTCAAACTAATCCTAATTCCAGTACTAATAGTAAGAATGACCACATCAAATATTCCTATGTCAAAATGAACGTGAGACAGTGTTACCAGGTCAGCAGTTTTCCAATGGAATTTCATGTCCATGTTTTGCATGGATAATAAAATCTACATTAAAAATAATATAATTCACTTAGAACCAAATTCTATACAAAGCCAAACCCGAGCTCATCACAGATACATGTTACCATGAAAGTGCTGAATTCACCCAGTCCAGTGCTAGGTGATTAATGCTTTCCACAGCTGAGGTTTAAGGCAAGCCGACTGTAATCAGTACATTGTGACTCTGCATAGTGTGATGTTGACACAGGATGTAACTGCTGCATGTCCACAGAGCAGCTAAGCTAAAAGAATCTGTGTGCTCCTCTTTCTTTCAGTCATGGCATCCTGCCTGGTACACAAACACACACCACTACACATACACAAGCATACCAGCTTTGCGCCATTGCACACACATGCAAATCTATTCAGCTGGTATGCAGACCGAAATGAAAAGAAGTCCAGTCACGATATGGGGGAAGCACAGAAGACACACGAGACAATGTTTACGTCATTAAATAGGACAAGATGATGTTCATCAAAATATTCACGAGGCCAGGAGGAGATGTGCATGAGAATAATATGTCCCTAACACCATTGGCAGAAATGTATTTTTTTTTAAATAGATAAGAATAAGAATTTACCCAACCTGTTATTTAAGGAATAAAACACATGGGACTGCAGAGTGTTGTAGCATTTATACCACTGTAGTTTGCCTACGATTATAGATTTTAATTTATTAATGAACAACAGAATTTTTTATCATCCCAGGACAATTTACATCCTGTTATCACTTACACTATGACAGAAATGATAATAAACATCTCCTAACAGAAAACCCCACCATAATAACAAGGGAACCCTATGAGATTAAAGGGAATAAATGCTGAAGCGATTGGCACCTGTTACTCCAACAACAGCCACGAAATAAAGAAATATAAAATAACTGCAAAAATTTTAATAGTACAACAATATTTTTTTTTTTTTATATGCTTCATTAGTTCAGATTACTCTGTTAGCCCCATAACCTCAGCTTGCTCAACTTGCTCAGTATATACCACACAGTCACAGTCTCAGCCTTACCTCAGCACACTTAACTAACCCCACAGCCTTTGTCGGCTTAGCTTCCTCAGTTAGCATTAAACTCTTCATTAGCTCACCTGTTTGGTGTAACAACCTTCGTTAGCTCAGTTAGCTCCATAGGACTTCATTAGCTCATCTCACTCAGTGCCACAGCCATTGGGAAAAAAAACAAACAACATTCGGAGAAATAATGTATCTATTATCTACATTATAAATCTACCTAGAATCCAAGTACAGACCTTGTTCATAGTAATCTTTATTTGTATAGCACATCAGTTGCCACTGGTGATTAATAATACCATCCAAACAGGTCCAGCACCTTCATGAGTCAAACCAGGTGTGTCAGATTGGAACAGAAATCTGAAATCCTTGTTTTACATGTAAAACAGGATGAACATAAACAGTCGCGTTTAGTTAATACATTCCTGGAAACACTTCATATTAAAACTCATTGAAGCCGTTTTATACTGTTAGATTTTTCGCTCAATTTTGCTGTGACAGATGTGAGTTGAGTTTGCGACCAGAGATAGTCGAAATAATTCCGCAAGTCTGCGATTTTGACGTTTCTTTTTTATCCAACCAACGTGCACCATGCTGAAATACCAATCTTGAATTCTCCCATTTGAATTACCTATGAAAAGGTAATGCACATGAGTCCAAATTATAGTCATTTCGCTGCCTACGCTGTCAGACTCCCGCCCTGACCTCTCTGAACTCTACTTAAATTCTGTAAAATGTTAACAAGATTACAGTCAGTGGTCTCAGCACTGCTCAGCGCCCAGACTGACTACATAAATAGCAGTTTCCAGACCTTTCTGTAGTCGGAAAATCCTTCTAAAACTTAGAATGAATAGATAAAGCATTGTAAATTGTAATTTGTCAACATCATTTTGCTTAAATTTGTAACTTATGAGTCCTCCAGGTGAACTGCAGTTGCTGATAATCTTTCTCCTTCTCACCCATAGTCCCGTCTGTGAAAAATAGAGAAGCCTTGTGTGTTGTGTTTTAAAGCAAAAACATTTGGCAGAAGTAATCAGGTGTGTTCCAACTGAGGGCGGAGCTAATTTCAGGGCCAGAAACAGATCAGCAAAAGTGTGAAAACTACCTGGATTCATTGTGTGGCAAGTTACTTTTTTGAAATAATAGGATTAATACAGGTCTAAAAACACTTTTAAAACCACATAGAGTGTAAATCAGTGGTGGGGCAGTGGTGGCTTGATGGTTACTGCTCGGAAGGTTGGGGGTTCAAGCCCCATCTCTGCCAGGCTGCCACTGTTCGGCTCTTGAGCAAGGCCCTTAACCCTCTCTGCTCCAGGGGCGCCATATCATGGCTGACCCTGTGCTCTGACCCTAACTTGCTAGTATATGTGAAGAAAAGAATTTCACTGTGCTGTAATGTATATGTGATTAATAAAGACTCATTCATTTCTAGCATTTTAAATGCCAGCTACAGCCAAACCAATGTCGTAATCCTGATCGTTACTGTTCCTTATACACAAAGTAGTACTGTAGTAGTGACTGTGCATGTCACAGTGTAAATCACTGCCGACCTGCCATTAGCAATATGGCAAGAATACAGTATACATGTATATCATAGACATGTTCTTGATATTGATGGTACCTAAATATCACACTATTTAGTTTTGCTCTTCATCATGAACACCAAGGAGCTTTTCCAGGAGAATGTTCTGAAAAAGTATTAATCGCAAAAAAAGTTCCCGAAAACACTTTTAACATTTCGTGGAGCAACATTAGTACTAAACAGAAAGAATATGACACAAGCACGATTTTGTCTAGAGGAGGCCATCCACCAAAAATCAGTGACCGTAAAGAGTGGCTTAATCAGAGGAGCAATCAAGAGGCCGGGATCAACGCTGAAGTAGCTGGAGAGATCCACAGCTCAGATGGAAGAAGCTGATCACAGCACAACCATAATATGAACACTCCACAAAACTGGCTTTTACGTCAAATAAAACCTTTATTTAAAAAAATCCACATGAAATGGTGTGTGAAAAGGTTCTCTGTGGCCTTGGTACAATGCGCTAATGATTGTCAGATATCCAACAACATGAGAGCACTATCTCTACAGTGAAACATGGTGGTGGTGGCACCGGCACGTTGTGAGGATGCAAGAGGGATTAGGAAGCTCAACGACAGGTACTAGTGAGTTTGCTGAAGATGCAGGATTACACATTAGGTAACACAACATGTGCAGTTTCTGTTAATGTACAGTACAAGATTTCATGAAGAACAAAGTGCACTTTTCAAAAACAATGCCCCTAATTTTGTTTGATGCATAGATGTGTAGATATTAAACATCATTTTGTGTGTGTGTGTGTGTGTATGTGTGCGTGTGTGTAAAAGACACTATGGTGCACTGCAGCTACGAAATTCAGATAGATGTCCACTGTTTACTGTGCTGTCTAAATGTAATTTTCTGCTGTGTGAGCTTGAGCAATAAGAAGATGGCCGCCCTCTAGATTGTGACAAACTGCTATTGTCTGAAGGACTAAGGCTGCCATTAAAGTCACTGAGACCTGCAATCAAAAAGTTGTTTCATGTCACAAGTTCAAGTCTAGTCACAGCCTGTGGTGACAAAGTCCGAGCTAAATGAAGCCGACTAATAAGAAAAAGAACAAACCACACTGTGGATAAAAAGCAAAAATATACAGTATGTTGCACTGCAAAAACAATTTCTCATCAAGTGAAGAAGTAAAAAGCCTAATATTTGAATGATCTAATAATCTAATATTGATCATTTTGAGATTATTGCACAAGTTTCCGACCGTTAAGCCTATATCTAGATATATTTACAAATGAATTTTTTTGTTCTAGAAATAAATGCTTGATTATGATTGATTATCGGCAAAGAGAACAAAGTCATTTTAGCCTTTAAACGAGTCGAAATATCTAGAAATAGGCTTGCTTGAAAAAAAAGAGAAATATTAGTTGAATTTGCGTATATTAAATATTTTTTTTTTACCTGCTGAGATGTCATATCATTATGCAGATATAGCTTGAAAATATCATTATTACAATAGTATGGCGTACACTGTTGTGACAGAAAATATCAAATGTCACAGAAATGTCCCTTGTAATGCGCTAGATATTTCAAAATAATTTTAAATCTTCTTTTTAAGTACAAATATGCCGAGTGAAAATATGTGTTTGGGAATTATTTTAATCATTTAAATTAACATGAAACATTTCT
>NC_071258.1:30898702-30966202 GCF_023375685.1 Ictalurus furcatus | reverse complement strand
TGTCTATCACATGCACCCTGACCTCTACTCTCTCACACACACAGCCAATAAATACGCATACATCCGAGCACAACACCACTACATCCTCCATAAACAGTACTGGGGTTTTGACATTTTTCAAAACCATCGATATTTTACATAATATTTTATTCATGAACGCCGCTGGTGCTAACTGTAACATTTCACCGGCGTCAAAATGACAAATTCGAACCAAGCCAAACCATAAACAGTGCTTCATTCTTCATATATCACAGCAATTTGCCAATAACTAGGACCAAAAATGACATGTCATACTTTTTATCCATTTATAGGTACATTTAATGTTGGGCAACACCTGTGAAAGAAGCTAGTTCTTGAGACAGAGAAACAATTAAGAGCAACATCCTCCGTCATTAGACTTTGCCATGACAGAAACAAAAAGCTACATCTTTACCTCTGACTGTTACAAACTGCTGACACTGGAGACTCCTTCCATGAATCTCCTTACAGACACCTTCACATATAAACAATTCTCTTTCTTTAAAAAAAAGTACCATCACCTCTATAATCTGTTTATTATTAAGAAAGAACGTCTCAATGGCTCAACATATAGACTGCTTGTGAGTGTCCGAGTATTGCCTACTGCGTTATTTTGATGGGAGAGAGAATGTTAGAGACCAATTATATTTCATTATAATGAGCATAGGAAGTGAGCTGATTTTACGGGATCTATTTAGAATCTAGGAGATCTAGGACAGTGGTTTTCAAAGTGGGGGCCGCCAGGGGGCGCCCAGGGGGCCTCTACAATTCGGTGTGAAAAATAAACTCTCACTCTCAGACAACCACACACACACACAATCAATTCCTAATGTGATGTAAAGATGTAAGATGTAATTATTAGTAATAAAAGGGGGATTTATTCAGAAGTCTGTATTTTTAATGTGTTTTAAAGACATCTTGCAAAAGGGGGACCTCGGTCAAATGTTAATGCCATTTGGGGAGGCCTTGCCCTGGAAAATTTTGGGAACCCCTGATCTAGGAGAGTCAAAATGCCACCGAGAAACAGTATAACCCGGACGTTACGGAAAAAGCAACTTGCACAATTCAGAAAGCACGTAGCATGTTTGGCGCCAATGAAAAACACAGATATCAATGTAACAATGGTGTAAATAATGTTCACGAGGCCATGGAGTTTCACCCCACCACTTTCGAAGGTGTAGCACTACCTCTGGGATTCACATATGAAACTGGAAAAGTGTAACACATGAGCTGAGTGAACCATATGGGAGTAACAGAGACTCTGCGTAATTGGTTGCTAATGTGTGCACAGCTCGCTGAAATGGCACACAGCCAAACTGGAAAAACGGTCTGTGCTTCAATGTAATTGTAAAGAATACCAGCAGGAAGGAAAAACAACAATGCAGGAGTAAATGACATGAATGAGAAATAATATGAACATCAAGTGTGAGCACCCAGACCAGTCAATGTCCTCAGTTCAGAACTGAGAGACAGGAAATGATCTCTGAAAAATTCATCCTAGCATCCTAGTAACAGAGTATGAACTGCTCTGTCGAACCAGACTCGTTATATATATATGACTCGTTACAACCTCCAGGTGAACTCATACAGACAAACAGACAGACAGAGTTTGGAAGAAAAGATGATGAAAAGCAGCGACAAAGAGAACTAATGAGAGGCAAGGGAGGGGGGAAGAAGGTGAGCAATGAAGACCGACTTCTAAAATAATAAAGGAAGAATTATAGAGGTGAAGGAACATCTATAGTATAGCCATAACCTTTACGAAATTCCATCAGGAGATACAATTTTGGTTATAAACGTAGTGAATGTAAATAAATAAAATGCAGCTAACAAAAAAGAAATATGAAAATTTATTATGAAATAAAAATAGAGGAGAACTCAAGAATCTCAGTCTTGTGAGCCAATAGAAAACAAGAAGGCGGGTTAGTGGACTCTGATTGGTAAAAGAAAATTGGCAGAGCATCTAATTATTAAGTACATATTATTTTTACTATTGCTTAGCTTACAACTGGGGAAAACAAGCAAAGTAGCTAGCTAATGTTACCTTGAGCTCTACGATGGGTTAGCACCCCATGGCTCCAGGAGGATAAGCGGTATAGATGGATGGATGGATGAATGGATGGATGGGTGGGTGGATGTTACCCCGACATTCTCCCTAAAACTGCACCCAAGATGTGATCACTTAGTCTGCATGCTAACAAAAAAATCTGGCTAGATCTGAAGTTAAAAGGGTTAACATAAAAAATCTGGAAAGGTTGTGCAAAAATAAAAGCGCATATGATGTGTTTGACACCCAGTGGTGTCCAATCTTATCCGGAAAGGGCCGGTGTGGGTGCAGGTTTTCATTCCAGCCAAGCAGAAGCCACACCTGAGTCTATTGAAAGCCAAGATCAACTGGTGGAATGGACTCGGGTGTGGCTCCTGCTTGGTTGGAATGAAAACCTGCACCCACACCGCCCCTTTCCGGATTAGATTGGACACCCCTGGTTTAACCAATACATTGTTTGTTTGTTTTTTTTTATCACCTATGCTGATAGTATATAGCTGAGCTCCATATAGTTTTTCTCTATAGCATGCCTGCTAATGCCTGCTAGAATTTTTGTGTTACCAAAGTTCCCACCTCCCACCCTGTACATCATCTCCCCTACACCGCATAGCTATTAACTGAAAAAAGAGCTCTTTTCTCACTTGAGTTACCTAATTAATGAACGCGGAGAACCATTTTTCAGTCAACCAGAACACTTCTTGATCTCCTGCGGCCCCTGCAGGCTGCTGAACGAGCGAGTGCCAGAACGGCAGAGAGATAAAGACAACAACAAGAACAGGTCGCCGTTACTAAACGGTCTCTGAGAAGCGAAGACGAAGGCAATCACAGTCTTACGTGCTTCAGAATCACAGGAAACACTCACGGATACTCCACTGAAACTAAATCACCAGCGATTGAAACGGAAAGAACATCACCGTTAGGCAGTCCAAACTTCAAGCAAGTAGAAAGAAAAGAGATATTGAAGTCTTAAAGGAAAAGTCTGTCCTGAAACACATTAAATGTGTTTATATTAAAATAATTGTGACGTTTTGGTTGCCTCTGGCGCCAGTTTGTTGCTCGGTGCTGCATTTTTGGTTCGTTATTCTGAACAGGTTTGATTGAAGGTGAAGGTGTAAATCTAAATTGCGCATTAAATGATGAAATAAACTCACAGAATACGCTTTTTTGCGTAAAGGAAGGAGAATTGTATCTTATAACATCATAGAAAATGGCTTCCATTGAAAGGGAAATGAGGCTCGTTATCCTGCTTGTTGGTTTAATAATCATAAAAATATCCGAATGTGCTGCATTCTTAGTATACAAACAAGCAAGAACAGATTTCAAGCTTCACTCCAGGGCATCTTGTATTGGATGTTTGTGAGCAAAACATTCAACACAAAAGTCTGCTTTCAGGCAGTGTGTTCTCTTTACGAGGTCAACGGGCTCTTAAACGAGCAGTTGCAGTTACTGCCTCGAGTCCAATTCATGAGCAGTGCTAGGGAGGAACATATATAAAACAATAAAGCCAGATAAATTGCAATCTGTGCGAACCAAAAAGCCATAAAAGTCGAGGGGGAAAACCAATTTGACCCTTTTAATCCATTCCATGTGTCTGATAACCTTACAAAATATGTATTACAGTGCTAGCTGATAGCACCTGGGCAGCCGAGCAAAGTTCCAGCCAACGGGTGACGGCTTTCACAGTGCTCATTTACTGTGTTTTAGATACTGATGATTGGATTCATTTATCATAATGAGAACTGAGATCACATGACACATGAATTCCATGAAGGCACAATCACACACATTTACACATTACAGATAATTTGGAAAAGCCAAGCAGCCTACAATACATGTCTTTGGACTGAGTGAGGAAACCGGAGTACCCGGAGGAAACCCCCGAAGCACGGGGAGAACATGTGTAGACAAACACGCTAACCGCTACGCCACCCTTCAATATTATGATCAATTTTGTGTAGATTCATGACATATAATCCCAATTAAGTCCATTTCAGTTCCAGGCTGTAACACTACAAAATGTAGAAAAGATCAAGGGGGGTGAAAACTTATGCCAGGCAATGAACAGTATCTTATACATATCTTTGCTGTAACTGCAGCTGAAATTACAAACTATCTGGAGAATATAAAGTGGAGAACCTACAGATTGACCACAGCTAGTCCCTCAGCTTCATGGAGTTGAGGCGACTCTCACTTTGGCTGTGATTAGATATCGATTCGATGAATTAAAGTGCCGAGTGATGTGCTGCCTCGTCTCGTGAGGTAAAAGGTCGAGGAGCCGAAGGTCACTAAGACGGTAAAAGTCGTTAACTTTCTGTCTGATGCTCATAGGAAGATTGTTGGAAAGAAGGGATATTGCGTCATCGTTATGACTGGTGGGAATTTATTACCGAAATCATAATGAATAAATAAAATCAAATAAACTAGCAGAAATAAAATCTCAATCTACGACCGTCTCTCTCTTTAACTACAGCACGATGGTAATCGTTAAGGCGGAATGAAATCAGACATCCATTTGGGCTTTTATGATGAATATATTCAGTGTTGTGGAAAGGAGACAGTTGGTGAGATAAAAGAACAAAATGTGTTTGAAAAATGGTATGAAGTGGATCAGAAAAGGAACCGATAACACAAGCGGCGCCTCGGAGGTGAAAGAGACAGTAAGTGTGCTAGTTTAAAATGGCAGGTCTGTCCTCTCTCTCTTTGCTGCTCGCCTTTAGTGCATTGTGTTGCATAAGTATTCGCCCCCTTGACATTTACCACATTTTGTATTGTTACAATCCATGACTGAAATCGACTTAATTGAGATCATATGTCAGGAATCAAAATAAAATAAGCCATAATATTGCAGTCGGGGGAAGGGGAGATCAGTATAGTTTGCACAGTGTATTTATGAATACATTTATAAAAGTGACTGCATAAGTATTCACCCCCACTCGTGTGAAATCCATTGCACCACCATATATTTTTCTTTCTTTCCCCTTGCAGTTACACAATTAATTTACAACTACCAAAATACTCAGATAGTTTCTATAGAAGACCAAAAATACCAGGAACATCATTACAGCCATCATTACATAGAGTTTTTTTTGTGCATAGATGGTGGGACTGCCAATCCATTACAGAACCCTTGTGCTGTATAATTACACAGCAAACGCCTTTACTGTCCTCATTACTAAGCACTGGGGAGGAGGATGACATATTAGGACATCCAACATGTCAAAATGACCAGAAGTCTTCTAGCGCTTGGATGCCTAACAAAAATGATGAAGCAGCTGGAACTCTAAGGTCATTTTTCATGTTTCCACTGTGAAACATTCATCTGCAAAAGGACATGGTCTTTCAGAATGATTCAGCTGGATTTAGAGTTAGGGTTAGGTTCACTTAGCATTATGTTCACGTTGATTTCTTTTGGGACTTGTTTGTGAAGAGCAGAATTCCACCTTCATCGTACTTCATGGTACTTCGGTCTCAGATCCTCGACACGTCCTATTTCATGTCATTTAGAAATACACTTTCTTAATCCCAGAATAAGTTTAGCTACCTTACACCATCTATGCGTTTGTCAAAGAAAAAAGAGAAAGTCCCCCGCACCCCCCCCCCCCCCAAAAAAAGTCCTTCAAAAGCTCTGGATTAAAATATTACCTACAATTGCTAATACCATTATTGCTCATTATAATTAGCTATACAATATAATAGTTAATTGTAATAATAGTAAACTATTATATTATATAGCTACTGTACAAATGAAGGTGATTAAATTCAATTAAATCAAATTATTCCTACTAATTTGGGATGTATTATTCGTACGCTTTATACCTTACCTAACGAAGAGACCTATAAATTGTGCTAAACCTTTTTCCTCTGCTTTTTCTCTCGCACCACCTCTGTCCTGTGATCGATCACGGTTGAGAAATGATTTATAACTCTGAATCGACTGCTGCTCAATGCAGATTCAAAAGCTGTTACTAATTCAAACTAATCCATTCAAAACAGGAACCCTATTTAAAAAAAATTCCCACTTTCTTATTCCCCCGCTTCACTGGGTCAACAAGACGCTTCAAGATCTCTAAACATAGTACCAGAAATTTAGAGCATGCACCTGCAGAAAACAGCCAGCTCAAAATACCTGATTGCCCCCCATCACAACAACCCCCCCCCCTCCCCATCCCCCCACCCAGCACTGACAGCATGGTGTGTGAATTCTTACTCTGGCAGTTCCTCAACCTCAGCTACATCACGCCAATATACGCAGTCTCAACATGATCACAGCTGATCTCAGTATGATCCTAATCAATCTAGAGATGATCGTGATCGATCTAGAGATGTTTTTTAAGAAAAAAATCCAGCTCAAGCAGGTATTATTTTTGTTCGTACCTGGCTGCGATATTTTCTAAGAAATTTAGTCGGTTCTATTTCCCAAAATGTAAACAACCCAGTAGCCTAATTTAAACCACTGCACCCCTGACCATGCAGTTACTATGGATGAATGAATGATGTAATGTTCATATACGATCGACAAGCTTAGTCCTGCTTAGTTCCGATACACAAATCTATTTTCAAACAGGTGCCCTTAAACAGATTTCTAAGAAGAAGAAAAAAACACCAATATCTGTATCTATTATTATTATTATTATTATTATTATTATTATTATTGTATGTTATTACTACGTACAGTATCTGAACATTGTATCTGTTCATTCTGAATAATGTGTTCGCATTTGGTTACATCTCTGTTATATATTTGTTATTTTTAGACAACCCATGCCTCAGCATCCTTCATTTAAAATGGAATCGACTGGGATCGACCGGGCTCTGAACTTTACTTCTGACTGAAATACGTGCAAAAAAGAAAAGAGAAGTAGTAGTAGAAAATGTCAAAATTTCACCACATGAATGATGTTCTCCCAGGCCAGCACGAATATAGTTAGGACAGAGCTTTTTTTTTTTACAGTGTGTAAGCAGGAGCTCGTCAATAGATTCAGTGTCAGCACACTGTGGAGTAATTGCACGCCTTTATAAACTCACCTGCTCAGTCTCAGGAGAGATTAACACACCGAGCAAAGATAGAAACCAGTGCTTACGTAGACTGTTGCTAAGGGTGATGACTGTGAGATTTAACAAATTAGAGCTTCTTAGACATAGAACAGAATTCACACGAGTGGAGATTGCTATAATAGACATATTTTTGTGATATTCACCAAATGTCATGTATCAGAGGAAGAAATTTTTCTGGTTCTTTCTTTTGAAGTGCTCAGAGCAATCACTAGCACTACTTGATATCCAGCATGACTTTGTATTTATCTGATGTAATTATTGCGCAGTTTCTCATCACTCGTGGCATTCGTCGTATTCAATCAGAGGTCTGTGCCACGGGGCATTAATTTACCACAGCATTGGTTCTCCAGGCATAACCTACCGCCCTCTCTTATATCACCTGACTGGGGATTCACTGTCAAATATGATAAGGGATGCCCTGCCTTAGAGACCTGCTGCCGTAACGACCTCAGCCCTAGTGTGCAACTAAAACAGGCACACTGTGCTCGTTTGATGGGTCTGGAACATCCTGTGGATGTGAAAATCCGGTTGAAAACTCAGCCAGGTCAGTGTGCATTTGTGCCACAGAGTTTTAGAGAAACCAGGCGCTGTTGTCTCGTGCTCTAATTGCAGACTTAGAAGTCCCTTTTGAGGATGGAGGTGATAAATGTGAACTCAGATGCACTCCAAAAATAGTCCAGAGGATGAGGTTGCACATGGAAATTTCACACTGTTTGTAAAATAGAACGAAAGGAAAAAAAAGAACCTGACATCTTTAACAAAGTCCAAGCCAACCAAACAGAGAACCGTTCTCAAAACGGTAAAGCAAAAAGTATAAAAACGATGAAAGTCTTCAACAGGAGTAATGCAGCAGTAACGAGTCACACGTGAAAAGTATCTTGAATCCATTGGAGTCAAACTGATCCCTGAGCATCAAAAACTTTTCCAATATACTGCATACTATATCGATATACCTCATGCTGTTCTCAGGCTTTATTACAGAAAGTGCTTGAATGACAGGGGGGAAAAAAATTGCGCAGGAGCTATGGAAAACATCTTAATCTAGAAATTTCCATTGCTTTATTAGTGGACTGCAGGGGAGGAACTCTGACTTTTTTTTCTAAGCCAAAGAACAGAAGAGAAACCCCACAGGCTTCCACTCGAACTAATCCCCTCCAGGCTATGGCGTGCAGTAATATCGGTGAAACCTCTGAAAACATGCAGCCAGTTGATTATAGAGCTAATCAGTATTCAGTGCACACACCATGACCAAAATAATATAAGGAATGGGGTTCTATTTATAGATCCCAAATTTGATTTGCTGGTCTAATTCTGTTTTATATTCAGACAGTTCCAGTTCATGCCTTAGATTATGCAGCTTACTCACTCAGTACTATTACATATCAGACCCTAATGTGGAACTATTTCAATTTAGTGGGACTTCCATTTTAGGTTCAATTCCGTTACTTATTATGCATATTTTCTTTATTTATAGTTATCAATGGTGCGTGTACTCATTCCATGTGATAAATAAGTAATAAAACGGATCGGTGTGACAGCATGTTCTGAAATGTTTAATATGTTAAACCCTTTTACCACAGCGATGTGCTAACTGTTACAATTGAAATTTATTACGACTGACGCGTATGTTTTATCCATTTACGTTTAACGTAACTGTAATGTTTAACGTTCGTTCGTCTTATCGTTTATGTTACAGCAGCTATAAACAGTCCGTCCCTCACCGGCGTCTCTTTTTTTTCACGTTCTTGAAGTCGATAAGCCGAAAAGAAATACGCTCGGCTTGTCCCCGTAAAGAAACGGCAAAGCGCAAAGTCTTCTGTCCTGAAGATTTTTCAGTGGTGGATATTTCCTCATTTACTATACGTGGAACATATAGTAAATGAGTGGTTACTATAGAAACGATAACAAGGGCGAAACACAGTCGGGTGCTGTTACGGAAACACTTTCTGATCTATCAGATTCAGGGATTCGACAACACTGTGGTGTTAAAACAAAAAGAATGACCCTTTTATGTTGTTATTCTAAAAGCAGTAAATAAACCCATCTAGGTTCTGATCATCTACAGGATAAACACAGTGTAGGTGGAGGATCAAGTCTCCTGAGGGATCAATGAGCATTATAAAGCTGTTTGCTGTGCATGATTTGATCAATTCTATGCTGGTAATATGAGAGAAACACCAGATCAAGTCAAGAACATGAAAGAACGAAAAAAGGAGATGCAGACCTTTCATCAATCTAAGCGTTAATGTTATAACGAAAATAACCAATCACAGCAAGACTGGACTTCTTTAGCTATTTGACTCTCTCTCTCTCTCTCTCTCTCTCTCTCTCTCTAACGCTCTCTCTCACGCTCTCTCTATTAATATAACTATTACTTTCCCATTCTTATCATTACGACTCTATTTGTGTTTCTTTTCATTTTATTTCTCATCTTTTTTCTCGGTTGTGTTTTATGTCTGTTGTTTGTTTCCTCCCTCTTTACAGGACCTCATTACATCGTGAAGTAAGTAACAACGCGATCAGTGTTAGAAACATCTTATTATATATTCAGTCTCTTTACACAGGTATTCTGTGATTCATGATATAGTTACAGCGCGGATCGTCAGATCCCGTGGTCATCAAAGGCACATCCATAAAAGGAATAAAATAAGAAAAATGAGGAAATAAATAAGAAAGAGGGATAAAACAGATTTACGACACGTCGTTGTTTAAATGTTTAATGTAATTGTTGGCAAATTGCTGTAGTATTAGAGGAATAAAAGACTTTGGGGTGTGCTTTTCTAGAAAAGAATCATCTTCAGGGGGTAAGAGTAAGTGCAGTTCGTTACCCTTTGTAACGCTGATTATTTTTCTGAAACTGCACACTGTGTTGTGTTTGATTCCTTACTAATCTGAAGCAAGTAGCATGCGAAAGCTGATATCAGCAATGGAAACGAGCACATATTTGATCATGTGAGAAATGCGTAAGGAATCCAGCATATTATCGCTGACCGTGCGATCAGAGCGGCACAGGGATGCGTGGAATGTTTGAGAACTGAAGAAACACAGTGACGAGAGAGACCGCTGGAATGTTTGAAATAAATGGACAAGAATTCTTCAAACATCAGGTTGATAAAGAACACAAAGGGAGAAGAGGGGGGAAAAAAAATCTATCACGTCTGCCGGTTTCTTTTGATTGAGTGTGGAACACAGTGTATACAAGGGATGCGAGTCTGGACAGTGAGTTCATGATCGCAGTTTTGTTAGCTTCTGAGTATTACATGACATTTATGGCATTTGACAGATGCCCTTATCCCGAGCGTCTTATATATATATCTCATTTATACAACTGAGCAGGTGATGGTTAAGGGCCTTGCTCGAGGACCCAACAGTGGCAGCTTGGTGGTGCTGGGATTTGAACTTCCTTGCAAAGTCTCATCAGTCCAATGCCTTAACCACTGAGCTGTGTTATGGCCATGTGTCATGTTTTGCTTTCAGTCATGTCTCTGCCCCTGTCTTATCACTGCTTTGTTACCTTAATGTGGACGGCTGTTCTGTGTTTCCTTTTGATTAGTTCGTCTATTTTTACTTGTCTGTTCCGTTATTTTCATTGCAAAGTCTCATCAGTTGTAATTGTGCATTTCTTTGAATTGTTTCTCAGTGAATTCTGTATTTTTTTTTGCCTCTAATCAGATGCAACACAAACAAACAAACAAACAAACAAATAAAGAGATGTTCTGAACTTCCAGCTCTCCCAGTCTCTGCACAGGACCTCTGAGAAGGATAAATTGTCTACTCCTTCCCATGACATGCCCGACTGCTAACAACAATTCCCGATACTGATACATTTCTTTGCAGACACAAAACTGACAAAATGGCCAACACACAGAGCCACATCTTGGCGTACTCACACACAGCTCTTTATCACAATTCAGAGCAGGCGTGGGAGTGACACATGCTTCATGCCTGGCAAATGCAGATCTCAGTACACACCCTGGCTTGGCACAGTAGAGGACGCATATGCTGTGGCACTTGGCCTCTGGTGTGGCCAAAACCCGGCAGGACCTACGGAGCATCTGACAGACCAAACCGTGCCATTATTCATCAGAATAACCAGCAGTGACTGAACACTTGCCACTAGTGATTTCACATGCAAAATAACACTTGCAGACATTACCCACATACCGTATATTTATGTTTAGCATACTCCATTTTATATAAGTTTGAACTCCGGGGTTCAATTGTCTACAAATGTAAGATGGCGCTCTAGCAGATGAGTTACTTACACTTCCTACATTATAGCTACACCAGTAGATCAGGTCCTTTTGAGCGATTAACTATTATTAACTATTGTGTTTAAATTTGGCTCACCTCATTCAAGTTAGAACGCTTTTGAATGAGTTACAGAAAGGAATGCAAAATCAAGCAAACTCCGCAATATTCAGAGGAATATCTTCGATTCACGAGCGTCGAACATGAGTACAGCTAAAAGGTCTTATTTACCGATAAACATCCCTGTGAAAGATCGCACGAAACAAGCTTTCGTGTAATTGCAATTTTGTCAGTTCTAGTAGTTTTCTGCCAAAAAAAAAAAAACATCACAAAAACACGGAGCAAATCGCATCACAAATTTTGCACAAAGCCGCAGCAAACTCAAGCATTTTTGGCCGCAACAATCAGATAAAAGATACTCTGCGAAATCCTGTATGGACTGATTTGAGTTACAGCCGTTTCATTACATGAGAGCTAAGTGTACATGAAACCCGCTGAATTGAGCTAAACCCGATTTCATACAAATGCATTTGCATTCAATGTACATTTTCTACAAGTTGGGTTCGTTTCCCTTAAGTAATATTCACTGCATTTGAGTTAGACTTGCTGTATTTCAGTTACTTCCACTTCATCTGAGCTCAAGTTATTTCATCGGAGATTCATCCATCCATCCATCCATCCTCAACCGCTTATCCGTAATCGGGCCGCGGGGGCAGCAGCTCCAGCAGGGGGCCCCAAACTTCCCTTTCCCGAGCAACATTAACCAGCTCTGACTGGGGGATCCCGAGGCATTCCCAGGCCAGTGTGGAGATATAATCTCTCCACTTAGTCCTGGGTCTTCCCCGAGGTCTCCTCCCAGCTGGACGTGCCTGGAACACCTCCCTAGGGAGGCGCCCAGGGGGCATCCTTACCAGGTGCCCAAACCAGCTCAACTTGAAATGGAGATTCAAGTTACATGAAAATGAATGAATTGTGTTAAATCCCATTTCATACAAATCAGAATGCATTTGAGTTAGATAGATTTTATACAAGTCAGGTTCATTTATTTGAAATAAGATCCATTGCATTTGAGTTAGACCTGTCGCATTTGTAAGTTGAACTCATTTCATTCAAATTTCTTTGAGTCAGACTTACAATATTCGAGCGCTGCATTCAAGTTACCCAATGAACCGACTTAAATCCAACTTCATACACTTACGGCCCTGTGCATTTGAGTTAGAGCTAATTTCATACAAGCCGATTTCTTTTAAGTCGTCGCATTTGAGTTACACTCCTTATTTTTAAATGAGGTCCACTGCATTCGATTTTGATCCGCTGCATGCAAGGTAGCCCTGTTTCATTTAATTAGCATCCGTTACGTTGGAGTTCGATCCACTGCATTCAAGTTAGACCTATTTCATTCAGCGAAATTCCACCTCATGGAAACATTCTCCACTGCTTTTGAGTAAGACCGATTGCATTCGTTGCATTCACTCTTCTTACACCCCCTCACCGTCACGCAGACTAATGCACTTTTCTCTTTAACAAAAAAAATGAAATCTAGTAAATGGAGTTTATTTAGTACAAGTGCTATAGCCGTAGACACTGAGTCATGAAGTAGGAACAGCTGTGCAGCCCTGCACTGCATGCAAATATCCAGAGTTGTTAAATAAGAATTAGAAACAATTAATGTAACTGTATTACTAGTAACTCATACAGTCGGATAAAGGCTTTCTATTAACTCTATTGACTCACAGGGTGCCAGCTGCAGGTGACAAATACCAGCCTGTGTGCATGTACCCAGGCCATCATGAAATGAGTTTTCTCACATAATGTACGCCACCAGCTGACAATGACCAATTCCAGTACAGAGTACGGGGTTTGAGAGAGGACAAATAAAAGTAATCAGTCTATCTTCAGTTCGAAGGTAAACACAGATCAGCGACCAGCTGAATCTGACCATGTTCAGTCCATCATGTGTGCAGAAGGGCATGATGGGAGCAGATTACACACCTATCCTAGCAGGAAGAGACTATATCTGACAGCAAGAGAAAGAAAGAAATATAAAAGCAGTGGGAGAGAGAAACAAAGAGATGGGGAGAGATACAGAGCCTCTCCACTATGTATCGGATAGATGGAGGGGGAGCAAAGGAGGGAAATCCTGCCAAACAAAGCATGAAAGAACAGAAAGAAGAAGGGATGAAGAGAAAAGAAAAAAAATATCAGTGATAATGCACAATATCCTATGTCACTTTCTGTTGTGCTGGTAAATATCGGATCATATGTCCAATTAACATTAAAATAAGACAAATAAACATGCTATATGCATAGTTATATTTAACTAGTGTGGCCAATTTTGCACAGTGAGACCAGTCACCAATCTCACCAATGGAAATAAGAAAGTTCCAGCATCTTGATGGTTTTCAGGAAGCTGAAATGCCAAATCCTATATCAGATACCAGTGTACAGTGACACATAAGTGCAAAACATGTTTCGCATGCGGCAGAACTCAAGAGCAAATCAGAAAACGCAACAACAAAACCAAAAATACAACACCACGATTACACAGCTCAAAATGAAACAGGACGCCATTATTCGACATCACGTTCTCACTGCTGATTGGACATGGCATGTGACTATAAGTTACTTATGTCATTTTAATGTGGAGTTATTCTTTCTTCTGAATAATGAAGTTTCCTTTCTGTGTTCTCGTCCTCATTTTAATGCTGTGTAAAGTTGATCTTTTAGTTTTTGGTTTTACTGTTGTGTGTTTAGTTTTGCTGTTGTGTGTTTAGTTTTGCTGTTGTGTGTTTAGCTTTGCTGTTGTGTTTCTGGTTTTGCTGTTGTGTGTTTAGCTTTGCTGTGTTGTGTGTAGCTTTGCTGTTGTGTTTCTGGTTTTGCTGTTGTGTGTTTAGCTTTGCTGTTGTGCCTAGTTTTGCTGTTGTGTGTTTAGCTTTGCTGTTGTGTGTTTAGCTTTGCTGTTGTGTGTTTAGCTTTACTGTTTTGTGTTTACCTTTGCTGTTGTGTTTAGCTTTACTGTTGTGTGTTTAGCTTTGCTGTTGTGTTTCTGGTTTTGCTGTTGTGTTTAGCTTTGCTGTTGTGTCTAGTTTTGCTGTTGTGTGTTTAGCTTTGCTGTTGTGTTTCTGGTTTTGCTGTTGTGTGTTTAGCTTTGCTGTTGTGTGTAGTTTTGCTGTTGTGTGTTTAGCTTTGCTGTTGTGTGTTTAGCTTTGCTGTTGTGTGTTTAGCTTTACTGTTTTGTGTTTACCTTTGCTGTTGTGTTTAGCTTTGCTGTTGTGTCTAGTTTTGCTGTTGTGTGTTTAGCTTTGCTGTTGTGTTTCTGCTTTTGCTGTTGTGTGTTTAGCTTTACTGTTGTGTGTTTAGCTTTGCTGTTGTGTTTCTGGTTTTGCTGTTGTGTGTTTAGCTTTGCTGTTGTGTGTTTAGCTTTACTGTTGTGTGTTTACCTTTGCTGTTGTGTTTAGCTTTGCTGTTGTGTCTAGTTTTGCTGTTGTGTGTTTAGCTTTGCTGTTGTGTTTCTGCTTTTGCTGTTGTGTGTTTAGCTTTACTGTTGTGTGTTTAGCTTTGCTGTTGTGTCTAGTTTTGCTGTTGTGTTTAGCTTTGCTGTTGTGTCTATTCTTTGCTGTTGTGTGTTTAGTTTTTCTCTTGTGTCTATTCTTTGCTGTTGTCCTCTCCAAACTGCTGTTGTGTTTTGATTTGTTAATGTCTGTAACTCATACATGCCACTGTAACACTGGACTGTTATAAACCCCCTGGTGAAGGACAGCGTTCCCTAACCAGCCAGACCTTCACAATAAAGAAGAACACCTGATGCCAGTCATCTTCAATCCTCTGGCTACATAAACACCATTGCAGAGAGGAAATGTCGGAATAGTCAGAGAAAATACCAGTCCCTTCTCATCAACAGTGCACTATACCTGTGGTTTTGGTATATACCGATTATGACAGACGCTAAAGATAGCAATAGCAGGCAGAAGTCGAGAGAAAAATATTTTCATCTGTCACTCAAATAATACCAAGTCAATATTTTCTTCCTTCAGGGCTTTACACTGGTCATGTCTGAGCTTGTGTTCTCTCTGTTGTTCGAGTGTCTAAGAATAGCAGTTAAAGGGATCAGGAGAGTCTAATGATGGGTAGAATATTGTTTAAAAACAAATGCGCAACCGTGAGAATTGAACAAGCTTGAATGATTCCTCAGACCGATCCTATGGTGTGTAGTACATTTCCTTATTTCCCCCCACTCACAACTAGTTCCTAACTGCAGTTAGTTTCCATTTACCGTCACAAACAAAATGGGAGAAAAGCTAATAACTGTGATTTCATCATATCCAGTCTTAGATGACTTCTTATTAAACATGCATAAAAACAATACAACGATAAATAAAGCTTGAAAGGAATTCACAGAATTCTGGGTGAGTGTACACAGCTAGCAGTTAGCTTCCTTTGCTAATCTGTCAACAATGCTAGCACGAAGCCTAACATGCTTCTGAAAATGTAAATCAAACACCCAATTTTCACACTGATTACTGCGTTATTTATATATATATATATATATATATATATATATATATATATATATATATTTTCTTCCTTGCTTTATAAGCTTTATACTGTATAGCATAGCTACTATCGGCTACTACACACCCACGAGAGACAAGCTACAAATGATCTGAGAAACATACTAATGTGAACATATGTACAGTAGGATTAAGGGTGAAATAGTTTATTGCTAATTACTTATTAATATGAAAAGGTTGTTTTTATTCCAGTTGTAACGTTCGTTACATCATTTTCAATGTAGCTGGGCCATGTTAAGAAAATCTCTCCAATAGTCTCCAATACACTGAGGTTAGACATGCTAGCAATTCACTCAGTAACTGAACAGTTATTCAGAACAAATTCAGAACATTTCCATCTCACCAGAGTTGTATCAAAGCCAGCAATCAAACCTCACTGCCATTTACCGACTGGAATAAATTACAGCTTGATATAATTGTAGAAGAAATGCTCAATGGACCAATGGCTATGTAGATCCGTGTTGACTTGCACGCCATGACGAACACGCTCCAAAACATATTTTGAAGTGGGTTTTTTTTTTTTTTTTTTTTTTTTTCCGGCTTTGATATTATTAAATACTGAGTTTAAAAAAAAAAAAAAAAACACAGCATGGAAAGTCTGATCCCAACTGTGGCACAAATTCACACTTGCGTAAGCCACACTAATGGCTAGGCCACTAATGGCAGCACCACTGGGATTATTTCTCAAAGCTGAAACAGCTTTGCATGTCTGTAATGAGACGACACAGAGGGTCAGAAAGGAAGTACGATAAAGTCAAATTACCCGAGCTGCGACAAATTCATGTTGTTTGTCGAGTTTTGAGCAGTTCGGCAAAATCAGTATGCATTCTTTCCACTTTTAAATCATGAATGGAAAAAATTGCATGATTGGATTAAATATAGATTTTTTCATCACTTCCTTTAGGATTTAGATATAGTAGTTAAGAAGGCATGTGTGTAAGAACGTCACTGCATTTGGTGAATATAGACTAGATCTGAAATTATGACCATCAGCACCAATGTCTGATCATCTGAACCTAGACATTCTCAACCTAGATCTGATCTAGGCCCAGTTTAAAGCTGTTAGATGTGGGATTTGGAGATTCGCGGGTCAGAAGCTACTGTCTCTACGGAGTGTTGCAAGTAGCAGGTCAGTGCACATTCAAGGAATATTCAAGGTTGGTCTAAAATTGCATGATACACCCTGAATAGTATGTCTAAATATGACCACCGGTGTACTGCCATACTATTTATTATGCTATCATGCGATCTGAGACAAAGCCAAAGTATTTGCGAGAAAGTATTTGTAATGATCTTCTCTGTTATAGAAATCTTCCCGTTGTCACGTTACATGATTACATATTACGCCGATCAGCCGTAACATTAAAACCGCCGACGGGTGAAGTGAATAACATTGATTATCTCGTTACAGTGGCACCTGTCAAGAGGTGGGATATATTAGGCAGCAAGTGAACAGTCAGTTCTCACAGCTGATGTGTTGGAAGAAGGGAAACTGGGCAAGCGTAAGGATCTGAGTGACTTTGACAAGGGTCAAATTGTGATGGCTAGACGACTGGGACAGAGCGTCTCCAAAACGGCAGGTCTTCCCGGTATGCAGTGGTTTGTACTTAAGAAAAGTAATCCAAGGAAGGATAACCGGTGAACCAGTGACAGGGACAGATGCGGCGAGTTTTTATCCTCCCCATGAAGTTTTTGATACAGCACATCATGTTTGCAGCGGAAGCAAAAAATCATTGGCGAACGTTTTTGGCTAGCTGAAGAGTCCGCACATTGCCAGTATGAATATTACATGAGTCTGGATAGCTTCTCTCAATATGTTTAACTGTGAAGTGACTGAGTGTAGTAAGCAAATAAGTATATCATGTAAATATATATCATGGCTTTGCACCTGCCTTGTCTTTTACCTAGTGAACAAACATTAACTAGATAATTTACTGTAACCGTTCTTGTGCTGTAGGATCAGAAAGGGCAACAGAGTGAGCTTATGTGGTCTATAGGTGATTTGGCTCATGGAGTTGTGCTATGATTCTCACTTTTGGTGAGAGTGGTCCTGGGTTCAAATCCCAGACAAGCCAGAGTTTGTTTGTTTTTTTTTTTTTTTTTTTTTTTTTTTTTTTTAACAGGGCAGTGGTAGCTCAGTGGTTAAGACATTGGATTACTGATCAGAAGGTCATGGGTTAAAATCCCTGAACTGCTGGGCCCTTGAGCAAGGCCCTTAAACCTCAATTGCTCAGTTGTTTAAATAAGATAAACGTTAGTCGCTTTGGATAAGCGTGTCTGCCAAATGCCGTGAATGTAAATGTAGTTCGCTAACATTCGCTCTCTTGTTATAGGAGATACAAGACTTTTCAGCATTTGGTTTGCACAAGGTTGTGGGTTAAATGTACAATGTCGTGCTTAGGGTCTTGTACAGCTTTAAGGCCAACTGGAATGAGCTGGCAAGAAGAGATTGTTGTGTTTATTTTTATTCATTTGTCTTCTCTGTATATTTTATTATCCAATCCAATCTACATTCTCCACTAGATGATATAAACAACGCGAACATAAACTACCCTGAGATTAGACTCGGCTGTTCTAGTATATAAAAATGAAATCATCTGAGACCAACATTATCTCTGACAAAAGAAGTACAAATTTGCACAAGTCAAATGACAAATAGTAAGATCTGAGACACATGGCGTGTTTAGTGATCAGATCTTTGTTTGCAACAACACTGTAACAATTACTTGATACGGTCTCTACAAATTTAACATAATTGTATTGGATACACATTAACAGCTCCGAGTACTCTGGAGCAGAATTCTTCAACTGTCTGTGAAGCTGGAACCAACACATCACATCTCTCAATAACGTCTTTAGGTGAGAGGAGTACATACGTCCTCCAATACGATTTCACCACTGAACATTTCCATAGATGTAAGCTATAAGGTGCACCTGGGAGTCAGGTTAAGATAAACGTCGCAACGGCGGAATATTCCAGAAAACATATTACTTCTGTTGATTTCCGTCGAGCAAGCGGATGGAAATGTTTCCGAATCTATTTCTGTGGACGGCTGTGGAGTTATGAATGAGGTTATTAAACATGAATCAAAATTCTTCACTGGGATTTGAAGATAAATGGGCCATTTATCAGCAATCTGTTCCGCTAGTTTTTCGAATTTCTGTGTAAGCTCAAACAATCTAGCTAATATTCTTCAAATGAGGCGAAATTTGACGTGTCACTCTGGCACGAGTCAGAGGAAGCGATGTTTTAGTTAGCTGACATGTGTACTAGAGATTCGACATTAATGAGAGTTCATTCCTCTTCTTCCTGCTTTTTTTGGCGCTCTTACTAACAGACAGAGACAGAAGACATAATAAAGCAGAAAGACGTAGATGTACACATACAGAGAGAAAAGCGAGCGATAAGGAAGGAGTCAAACGCTTGGGGCTGTACTGTTACGTGAAAATAATCAATATGTGATACAGTTCGACATGAAGTGGAATCACCATTATCATCACAGTTTCTATTCTTCGTATACCACAGCCAGCTATTCGCTGACATTTTTATTTATTTATTAAAGAGGGACACCATCCATCTACTTTCCATAGCGCTTATCCTACACAGGGTCTTTGGGGAGCCTTGAGCCTGTCCCAGAGAACTTGTGGCACAAGGTAGGGGACACACTAGATGGGTTACCAACCCATTGCATCGTACAATCACAATTTGGGAATACCAGTCAGCCTACAATGCATGTCTTTGGACTGGGGAAGGAAACCGGAGTACCTGGAGGAAACCCCCGAAGCACAGGGAGAACACGCAAACTCCACACGCACAGGGTGGCGGTGTGAGGGAAATGTGCTAACCACTAAGCCACTGTTCCACGTTGTACTTTGTATCCATTTCTAGTTACAATTAATGTTGCGTAACATCCAAGAAACAAGTTCCTGTTAACGTTTATGCTATAGTAAGTACTAACAGTTGTTCCCTTGCCACAATCTCTTGCAAATGCAAATGCGAATCCTCGATCCTGAAGACTTTCCCGTGTTGTTCAGCGCTGAAACTGGAGACTCCTTCCAAAAATGTAACATAAACATCTCTTCAAAAACAAATACAAACAAAAACACTTCGACATATCAATAAATATACATCATTAATTGTTAAATGGCGTGTTTCTAACCCATTTATTATTATTATTTACAGCCTGAGTGTCCTGTATGAAACGATAATGTATTAAATGAATTACGGTTGGAGCCACTGTTATAGAAAATTCATTAAGGATTCAACAGCACTGTGGTGATTTATTATTATTATTATTATTATTATTAAAACCAGATGTGTGATTTCTGAAGAAACGGAATTCAGTACTTTTAGGAATATACTGCGTAATGTTCTTAAGATCAGTGTGAAGTCTTGCGCAACATGGGTTTCATCGCCTCAATTTTGTTCCTTTTACAAAAACAGTATGCGAGGTAGTGTGTGAGTTGTTGTGACACTTCCACAGAGTACCTCAAAGACTGTACGTCACATCTTCTGATGAATACAGTTCGAGAATTCAGTAGCACTCTTGTGGATTCATTTACTGCAATTATCTCATGCCATTAGCAAATAGTTTGCTGATAATAATGAGTTCTTCTGAAGAAAAAAAAAAGATAAATCCAGACCTCATTTAATACCCAAGACTTATGTTTACATGTACAATCCAGCAATGCAGCGTGGGTAAAGGAGACACGAGCAGATTAGCAGAGCCATTAAGCACCGGGCGAGCACCGGTACTCGACTATCATAATACCACCTGCAGCTGCTTAAATACACAGCGTGGAATTGATGTCATGATCTCAGCAGTGATGTTTATCCTGCGATGGATCATTAAACTTTCTGCGGTCTGATGATGCTGTCCTCATTGTTAGGTTCTCTCTCTCTCTCTCTCTCTCTTTCCCTCTCTCTCTTTCTTTCTATCTCTCTCTCTCTTTCTCTGTCTGTCTGTCTCTCTCTCACTATAATATACACAGACGTACACATTCACACACACTTCCAAAAACAAGCCCACATTGATCATGCATCAACAGCAAAAATGAACAGACAGCTTTCAAGCACAAACAAAAACACACTCACACACACACACACACACACACACACACACACTGACGTGGAAACAGATGAAATGTGCTAAGAGATGCTGTTACCTTCAGTGTTAAGTTGTATCAGAGAGGAAAAGACTACACTGAAGCATCACTTTGCCGTGCCATCAACTCTTCTCTCTTATCCACCTCTTCCTTTTTTCCCTCTCCTTTCCTTAGTCCTGTCAGTCCTTTTCTTCTTTCTCCCACTGTCTCTCCCTTTCTCTCGGACTCGGGGATTCCTTGTCCAGGAGAATATCTGATGTCCTCGCTTAAGGATGGAGCAGTCCACTTTTCTCCTCTCTATGCTTCTTGCCTCACCGTATGCTTTCTCTTCTAGTCTTACTCCAGCAACAACCTCATACACACACACACACACACACACACACACACATATACGCACTCCCACACGCTTTCCCTCTCCCCATGTGCTTACTCTCCTCCTCCCTCCTTCACGCATCAGAGAGAAAGACTGTCTGCTTTTTCTGTGTGTGTGTGTGTGTGTGTCTGTGTACTAAATGCATTCATACATGTAGTGTACATACAGTATATGTGTGTGTTTATTGGTGATTCTACGATTGTGGTGCCATTTAACCCGTGTTACTCTTCAAAATGCTACCTTTAAAAAATGGATTTTGAATTCTTTTTCAACAATAAATCCAAGAATATATGATCACGTTATTTTGCTGACAGGCTGCAATTTTGCCTTTAAATGAGCAACAGGTTCGAGTTCTTTAGTACAGAATGAGCAAATACACACATTGTGGTTAACTAACCTCCATGCTAATGGCACGAGGACATCAGGGACATTCGAATGGTTTACAGTGAGAGGAAATGCATCTTCAGACACTTTTGCTCCAGTGCGTATACTTGAGGACATACGTTTACATACTCCTTACAGAATCTGCAAAATGTTCATCAGGAAAGAAAGTAAGTAAATAAGAGGTATCATAAAAATTGCATTTTTTAAAAAAAATTATTATTATTTAGTACTGCCCTGAATAAGCTATACACATAGCTGTATACGCTGCTATTCACATAGCAGATGTTTAAATATAGTCCACAAGACACAATAATAACTGCTCAAACGAACCATTATTATTTTGTCTTCTGGGAAACATGTAAATATCTTATGCAGCGTCTGAAGGGCGGTACTAAATGAATTTCTAATGCATAATACATTTCTGTATGATAAACTCTTTATTGTAATATTTTGAGAGACTGGATTTTTGATTTCCGTGAGCTGTAAGCCATAATCATCAAGATTTAAAAAAAAAAAAAGGCTTGAAATATTTCACTTTATGTGTATCGAATCTCAAATATATTAAAGTTCCACTTTTTGAATTAAATTACGGAAAAAACCCTAAATTTTTCCACGATATTCACTTTTTTTTTTTAAATGCACCTGTGTACTGTTCCAAAACAGTTCTGATTTATCTAAATGCTTTTAAACGTGTATTTCTGGCCTTCTTTTTTTTTTTTTTTTAGCAGAACATCTTCTCATGGGGTGTAGGAATGGAAATGATGGCAGTGCAGTTCATTGTTTATTGTTCTCTGTGTAACTGTTGTTCCTGCTGCTTTCAGGTCATCCTGCAACTCTTTTCGATTGACTGTTGTCTTCTCTCTTACCTTCCTTATCATTAATCTGAGAGGGTGTTCTGAAATCTTGCATGGTGCACATGTCCAGGAATGATTTGTTGTATTTCCATGAACTTTCCACCTGCATATTACTGAACCACTTGTACTGACAGGGATGGTTAAGGTATTCGCTATGGGTGTTTAATAATTTTGTCCCTGTGAACGTTAGGAAGCTCCTTCACCATCACCGTGATTGCTACTTCTTGCATGAAACCAATGGAAACGTCTTTTATAATGACACCAAGTGCCCGTCTTTTTTGTGTGTGCAGCATTTACAGATAGAACTTGATTTGTTTTTATATTCGTATTCACTGCAAGTACAAAGGCAAAAGACATTACGCGTGTACGTTTGTGGACATATATACTGGAAGTATATTCAAGAACAAAAACACAGTGTCAGAATACTTATTTCCTATCACTGTATTTTCAAGCGGAGCTTGTCAGTCAATATCACAATATCATAAAAAACAAAGAAAAACAGGAACGGAAGAAAATAGTTTTCTTCTTCCCATGATCTTCAGGAAATTTGCATGATGTGGCTTCCTGTAGAACATGTGGCTTGTGGAATATTGCAAAAATTTTTGATAGGGGTGAATGTGTTTGGTTAACAGAGTTGAGTGAACGTTGTGGAATTAAAATGTACATTTTCATACTCTAGAATGGATGACTCATGGAAAAGCATATGATTCACAAATTAATGCAGAAGTGATCAGATTTTGAAGTAGTTCAATGAGACTAGTGTGCTTGGACAGGCAAAAAAAATATTTTTAAAAAATGCTTTTTTTCCTAAGAGCTGATGAGGTTTTTTTTTTGTGCATGTTTCAGGTTATTTATCTATAATATGCACAGGTTGTTGTGTAGGACACTTTGCATACATTTACATACATTTGAATGAGAGGAGGAGCTTTCTGAACTGACAGGCAACATGACTGACAGACAATTAACGGCACCTCTATGTCCTGATTTGATAGATGTTGGGGGTCTACATCATTAGTTTTGAATCCTGTTTACAGAGCCTGTGGTGTCACAAAGACCAAATGGGTTTTCCCTCCTCTGATATTTTATTGGAGCTGCTGGGATGCGAGGGGATCATTTATCATAATTACAACACAAATGAAAAAATAAAACTGTGCACACCGCATATGGGTGTACAACATTGATACACTCGAACGCTGGTTGATACACACCCTTCTGTCTGGGGTATTGCCTGACAAACAAAATACTTTACTTGGGCACTTGTACCAAATCAAAATTGATTTGGAATATAAATATTAAATCAATATTTATAGATTTTTAGGTTGGAGCCTATGTTTGGAACACTGTACATAAAACATAAAGGAGTCAACTATATTAATCACAAAATGCCCACAATTAATCAGAGACAGGTTACAGAACAGTGTGTACTGAATCTGACACTAATGCAGTACCTTAAATTATCATCCATCTTCTATACCACTTATCCTTTTCAGGGTCACAGGGGAACCTGGAGTCTATCCCAGGGAAAATAGGGCACAAGGCGGGGTACACCCTGGCAGGGCACAATCACATACATATTCACACACCCATTCATACACTACGGACACTTTGGACATGCCAATCAGCCTACCATGCATGTCTTTGGACTGGGGGAGGAAACCGGAGAGAACCTGCAAACTCCGCGCACACACAGGGCCACGGTGGGAATCAAACCCCCGACCCTGGCGGCGTGAGGCGAACGTGCTAACCACTAAACCACCGTGCGCACTTAAGTTATCATTTTTTAAATTATTATTAATGTAGACTAGCTGGTGCATTATTTTTCATTTTTAATTTTTTTGCCTTGAGTAAATTGTCACTGTTAGTATCGAAAAGATGGATATGAGACGAGAGTTTAGGACTTCAGTTTTTATTTCCTGGTATTTACATCTAGATGTGTTAAACAACATAAAACATAGAACCTTTTGTATAAGCCAGCCAATTTTTTAGGCGAGTAAAAATACAGGAACAGGATAAGTCTTGACTTTATAAGTAAATAACACTTAATATTTGGTTGCATATCCCTTGCTTGCAATAACTGCATAAAGCCTGCGACTCACTGACATTATCAAATTGTTGGTTTCTTGTTTTCTGATGCTTTTCCAGGCTTTTACTGCAGCCTCTTTCAGTTGTTGTTTGTTTTGGTGGGTTTCTTCCTTCAGTCTCCTCTTCAGGAGGTCAAATGCTACTTAGCTGGGTTAAGGTCTGGCGATTGACCTGGACTTCAGGATCTTACTGCTGATGAGTGGATCGCATCTTGTGGTATGCCCTCTGTATTTCTGCAGTTGAAGTGTTCTTCAAATGGTGGATTGTGATACCTTCACCCCTGCCCTGTGGAAGTTACTGGTGATGTCACTGACTTTTGCTTTGGGGTTTTTCTTCACAACTCTCATAATGTTTCTGTCAGTAGCTGTTGTTGTTTTCCTTGGTCCACGTCTGGTTGTTAGTACACCAGTGTTTTCTTTTTTGTCAGGGCATTCCAAATTGCTGTGTTGGCTATGCTCAATGCTTGTGCAATGACTTTGATTGATTTTCCTTCTTTTCCCAGCTTCAATATGGCTTGCTTTTCTCCCATAGAGAGCTCTCCGGTATTAATGTTGGTTTATCCTTTTTAACAACTAGTCTTCACGGGTGAAAACTAGGGCTCTGGCCAACAGTAGACATTCAGAGCCAGGGCCGGACTGGGACATAATTTCATGCCGGGAATCTCACACTCATCCAGGCCAGCCCATACACCCACAGCAAATTTTTAAACCACTGACAACCCTATTTTTTCTTTCCTAAATTCAATTTATTACACACAGTATGGCCATCCCATAAAAACATAAACAAGCAACCTAGAGGTAGTGAAGCAGTCCTAATTTATATCAGCTTACATGGGTATGCCAAGCATTTAACAAACACCAGACGTGCAAAGCTGCCAGTAAATCCCTAATTTTCACTCACAGAAGTACATTAAATGAAGAAGAGAGGTAATCAAAAGCCACTTTTTTTGGGGGTCATTTTTCATGTACCTGTCACTTCTTTACCAGGTCTACTGCTATGAACAGAACTGTCTCCACAACTTTTTAACCTCACTGTAAATTATGAGCCCAGAATCTAAATTTCTTTTAGTTCAAATTAAAGCATCACATTAGGGCAAAGTGGTTGTTCTTGTTTTTTTTTTTTTTTTTTTTTTTTTAAACTTAACTACTCAGGTATTTTAAAAATATTTAAAATAACTGAGATTTAACCATACTATATCTCATACGAATATATTAAAGCATACTTAATTTCTCTTATTTTACCTCTACCTGTCGTCTCAGGTTGACCCTGAAGTGTGACCACTGCGCCAGAGCTCGTGCCATGTTAACTCTCGTCAACTTATTGTGAAAAAAAAGGAGAAAAAAAGGGTTTTTTTTCAACCTCACAAAAAGAGCAGACATAATTTTCTAAGCTGCCTAAATATCTATTAGTGAAATACTAACTAAATCATGACAAAATCTATTTAGAAAAATCCTATTTTTTGAACATGATATTACCTTTTATGACTCATAGCTTGGAAAAGTGTTTTTTTTTATTATTGTTGTTGTTGTTGTTGTTTGCCCTAGCTGTATTTGTAACGTCAACATTTAAAATAACAACATGGAGGGTTCCCTAAATATACTGTACGTTGGATATTTATCTGCTAAATTACTTAGTATTATAACTATACAGTAGATAACGCTGTCCTTTAGCATATTTTGAGTGACGATAGTAATAGTGCTAACGTTTGCTAGTAGTGAAACTGTGATTAATACTTGATTAGCTAAGTTAGTTAAATTAGCTAACACAAAGCTAAAGTATTTACAGATGAGACTGAACTGCACTTGAAGCCTTGAACTGGTCGGAAATTTTGCTACATTTCACTGCTTCTTTTTAGAGGGTTTTCCTTTTGCGTGCGTTTTCCCTCTCTGCTCCACCTGAACGCTTCCTCTCCATCCTCGCTCTGTGCAGTGATGACTCTGTTCCAAACCATTCACTGGAGCTGAGGAGAATGTTAGCGTTGCAAGTCAAGACTAATAGATTCATGGTTTATTATCGAATGCCGCATTCAGGAAGGATCACTTGAGCACATCGGACACGCAGTAACATAAAATAATAACAATTAAATCAATCAATCAATCAATAAAATACTGTTTTTCAAAATAAATAAATGAATAAACAGGCCAAACCAATCATCAGGCCACTGGGAATTCTGCCGGTGCTCCCGATGGCAAGTCCAGGCCTGTTCAGAGCTATTAATCCTTTAAACAGTTTAACAATTTAACAGGGCACACCTGGACAACAAGAAACACCAATCAGTCGCGTGTTCCAATATTTTTGATCACTTGAAAAAATGGGTGGGTTTAAACAAAAGGTGCCATGTTCTATGTTGTTTAACACATTTAGATGTAAATATGAGGAAATGAAAGGGGAAATTTGTCTCCTATTCATCTTTTGATCTCAAACCCAAATGTCTTCAATGTATAGCGAAAATAATAGAATTAGCTTTGCTGTTCCAATAATTTCAGATTAGACTGTAAGTAGATAGCAAGCAGGCTGGGTCTGATTTACCCATATCCAACTAGTTAGATAATTTAATTGGTTACCAAAGTTACTGAGCTATGTAAGTCATCATACCTAGGTCAACAGTGACTAAAATGAATAGCGCTGTCTGTTTGCTTTTCTTCACGTTTCTTCCTATGAGAAATCCTTGCTTTTTTCTCCTCACATCAAATTCAATCGACTTTAAGCTGTTTTATAAAAGCAAATAATAATGTACGGTAGATGCCAGAAAAAAAAAGGAAACATTTTATTGATGTCTTTATTGATCTTTGAAAGACGGTGCTTAGCCCTGCTAGCACAGTTATGCCTGCTGTTAAGCTAATTTTTCTCCAGAGGCATTGTACCTCCTTTACCACAGCATTCATGTAGTAAGGTTTGTTGCTCTGTGCATGCTGGGAGTTTTTGACCTTTATTTACAGCTAGAAATGAGACATATTTCCACACAGGAGGATATTTCCAGGTATGGGAAGAATGAAAACAATGTGTGCTTTCATGGTGTATTTTGAGATGCTCCTAAAGAGATTTAAACATTGATGTGCTGCAAAAAGTTACAAATCTACAGCATTTTTGTTTGCAAGAAGGCGACTTGCATCCTATCTTAACCTTTATACCTGTTGATTTCTCGATGATTGCTCAGAAGGTGTTGATAAATTTTCTATAATAGCAATTCTGGCTGCAAGTTATATGTATATGAATGCACTCACTGTTATATATCATCGTTTCTATAGTAACAGCTTACATGGGGACTTGTATGGTGGATGCTCGACATAAACAGATTTTTATTTTTTTTTTAAAGTATGCAATTGTTGATGGGAAGTTTTTTGTTTTGTTCCAGCGAACACTGGAAAGTCTACAGGATGAGGGACTTCACGCTTTGCTGTTTCTCAGTAACAAGCTGTATTGTTTTGGAAAAAGAGAAGCCTGTGAGGAAGAAACTGTTTATAACTGCTATAATGTCATGATAACAGGACTTTCCATATTGTAAATGTGACTATAAATGGTTAAAACGAGCAACAAGATATAATTGAATTAATTAGAAATTGTAATCATTAGTACTCCCTGAGGAATTAGAGGAATAAAACCCTTCACCACATGCTATTTTAGGAAAACAATCAACACTATGGTATGGTGTGCTGTGATGCAGTCCCATTTAAAGCAGAGTGACTGTTATCATCCAAAGTTGATTGATTTTTTTTTTTTTCCAGTTTTTTATTCCTTACTTTATTTACAGGTGAAAATACCATGAGTTATGGTCTGATTTCTATAAAAACAAGTTATAGTTCAAAATCAGAATAATGACTGTTATTTATAAACTGTTCTCATTCTGTTTTTATAAACTGTTCTCATTCTGTTTTTATAAACTGTTATTATTCTGTTTTTATAAACTGGTATTATTTTGTTATTATAAATTGTTATTATTCTGTTATTATATAATTTTGTTATTTCGTTATTATAAACTGTTATTATTCTGTTATTATGAACTGTTATTGTTCTGTTATTATAAAATGTTCTTATTCTGTAATTTATAAACTGTTATTATTCTGTTATTATGAACTGTTATTATTCTGTTATTATAAACTGTATTATTCTGTTATTATAAACTGTTATTATTCTGTTATTTATAAACTGTTATTATTCTGTTATTATGAACTGTTATTATTCTGTTATTATAAACTGTATTATTCTGTTATTATAAACTGTTATTATTCTGTAATTTATAAAATGTTATTATTCTGTTATTTATAAACTGTTATTATTCTGTTATTATGAACTGTTATTATGCTGTAATTTATAAACTGTTATTATTCTGTTATTATAAACTGTTATTATTCTGTTATTTATAAACTGTTATTATTCTGTTTTTATGAACTGTTATTATTCTGTTTTTATGAACTGTTATTGTTCTGTTGTTATTATGTTATTATTATGTTATTATAAACTTTATTATTCAGGTTATTCTGTCTGCACAGTAGGAGAGATGACAGAGCAATAACAAAAAGAGTTCTGCATGTTTATCAACAACAACAAAAAAATGTTTTCCCCCAATACACACACTCTTAGTCAACTCTAATGTTACACCAATGGCATAATATTTGATAACTATACTAATATAATTTTAGAATAATATTGGCTTCACAAAAATGATGCAGCTATTGATTACCTTGAGATATTTTGAGTTTAGTTGCTATGGAAACTAAACAAGTAGAAATTTGGTTTCCATGGACTCAACTGGTAATCAGCTCATGAATACATAAATATGGGATACACTCTCGGTTTAAAGCTTGTACAGTAAAATAGGGATTAAACCAGGATTTTAGCACATTGGGCTTTCTAATACGTTTGAGGAATCAAAGTTCTTGAGCAGACCTGATCATGACTATCAGCACAGGTTGTACGGGGTACTGAAATTAGATAACACAACTCCTGCTGAGAGCTGTAAGTATTTTTAGTAATAATTCTGAAAAGCTTGATGATTAAAGGTTCAATAATCTAGTCACTAAAACAGATGTTGCAGCACCTCCATATCACTCTTTCAAGCCTGAAAAATAAAAATACAGCTTAGGGCTCTGATTGGACAGTGATTGCATTTCAGTTTGGCACAACTACAACGCGAAAGTGAACTGCAATGCAATGCGGGATTACATCCACTTGTGATATGAAGTCAGTTTGATCCTTGAAAATGCAATCTCCTGCTGATTGGCTTTCGCTGATGATAAAGTGATGCGAGAACTATTGGGAGAAAGAGAAATGAAGGGTTTTTTTTCTCATCATGTCACAAATGAAACGCAATATTTTCGGGTTTATTCCATTTCACGTTTGGGATTGCTTTTCTATCTGGCTCGGAATCTTCTCCATATTGACCACGCCAGGGATAAAAACAGGAAAATAATGAGTACAATGTGATCACAGTGGACTATAGCGATGGAGGATAAGTTTTTTTCAACTATGAGAAGGCAATATATCCAGCTCCAGCTTGACTTGTCTCACGAGACAACAGGGTTGCATGACAACACAGACTGACTGAAATTCTCTCTATTTACAAACTCTGTTGGGATTTTCTACATTGTGTATAGTAGCCAAAATATTCTAATAGCAAAAAATGACCAGTACTCAACAATCACATCAACAATACTAAAAAAAACAAAGTTTAGTAAAAGATGTCTCTGAACGTGGAAGACATTTTACAGTGCACCATTTAGTCTGCCATTGAGCTCCTTTAAACTTTTGACTTTATTCCTATTATAACTGTTTGTATCCCAGGATAATCACCAGGTATTAAAATAAACAATGAGTCATTTCGTACATCCTCTATGAATTCGCTTTGGTAAGTATAGTTCATTTAAACACCAGTAATTAGGTTCTGCGTGTAATTACGTGTGCAGTTTTTGGAAGTATTTACGTAGGTAGCATTTCACTATGCTATACGCCATATGCACTGAATGTTGAGTCACATGTTGAGTTCTTGCTCTCATCATACATTCTCATAACATTGATCTTAAATAGCGGTCAAGGGGACATAATGTTCCCTCTGAAATGAAGGACTGAGACAGTGAGAACTGGTGGACTTGAGGATTTTAAGTGTCCCCCAGCCTCCAAAACTCTGAGCACTTGAGTTAATGACATAATGTACTACTACATTAAAATGACAAAATGCTCACTAGAGCACAGAATACAGGAGAATAAGTACCAGATATTATACCACAGTGTTGCTTTATTCTCTATTCTGATTGGCTGGAAGGTGTTTAACTTTCTATGAAATCAGAATCATAGGTTTATATTAATACACTCGTTCTAATTCATTATCGTTTCTATAGTAACAACTTACACATGGACCTGTATGATGAACAGTGCACATAAATGGATTAAAAAGCAGACATTTATTAATATGGTGGCATTTTCAGTGCTTTATAACAGTCTGAGGTAAAGCTTTACCAAGCTGTAAGTTTACCGACACAGGAAGTCTTTTTTATTTGTTTAATTAACTTCAAGAGAAGAGGCTGGTGAGAAAATGACTGGTTGTAGCTAGACGTGATAACAGAACTGTAATAACTTGTTTTATGGATGTTCCACAGCATTAAGTGTAACTATAAATGGATTCAAGTATGTTGTGTGTTTCGTTAATTAGTAAAAAGAACTTGGCAGCATTGGAAAATAGCTGATACAGTATACTACATGAAGAATAAAACACTTCAGGACATTCAATTATAGAAAGATAATCACCTTTGGGGTTGTTATGGTATCACATAACCCTGGCATGGATTATTTTCCTATAACAGCACACCCTGTAGTGTTCATGATGGTGGCTGTTCAAGAAAGTTCTCGAGTCGTTTATAATTTATGATTTTGGTAGGCGTATGTGATTAGGGAAACTCCAAAGAACTTTAGGCTTGGGGGAAAAAATGGGATCCACAATGTTACTTTGGAACCCTCTGTAAAAGGGAAACACTATTGTTGGGTTCTACTTAGTAACTTTGATGGTTTTCTTTAGAAATTTCTAGATTGAACTTTTTTTTTTTTTTTTGAGTGTATAGATGTTATGACAGCAGACACAAAATCAGATCCCTCTCCAGTGGAAGATAGCAATGCTTTGCTCTGCTACTTGCCTGCAGCTTTAAAGAGAGACACAACAGACGCATTATGTAAGAAATCTTACGGATGATTTCAGCTTGGGCAGCTAAAACAATTCTTTAAAGCCAGAATAAACGTTATAAAATGCTTTCATATTTTTATTTATTTTTTTTTTATCCCTGATTACATTTTTTTGGGTGCACAGAATGGTCAAAATACAAAAAAAATAATATGAGTTTTTGGCAGAAGACGTTATTGCATCACAGTATACAGATGCACGCCATGTAACACCAGAATACCAGTGGAAGATGGCAGGATGTGTGTGGTTGGGGATGTTTCCTATTTACTAAATCTGAAAAATGTGAACGAAAAAAAAAGCTTTTCTAGTCTTAACTTTAAATTTGCAAAAGTGGTCCATATAAAATTTGGTGTTTCAAAGATGCTTGGAGTCATTTTTAGCAATTAACATAAGGTCATTTCACATAAAGTGAAAGTAACTACTGGGTATATTACAATCTAGCACAATTATTTGGACTGTGAAATTTCTCTTATTCTTTAAGTAATTTATTTACTTATTATTATTATTATTATTATTATTATTATTATTATTATTATTATTATTTTACCAAAGCAGTTTACTTTTACAAAGCAATACTTTTGAATAAATGGTCATCAAAACCTGATTATCACTTTATGTTGCAGGTATTTCACAATATTAGAAGCCTTTAATACTTTATAGACAAAGTAACCATTATATTAAATGAACATGACAAAAGAACAACAGATATTTTCTTTATCTCGAATCAAAACATAGCTTAATATACCTATAATCCCAACTAAAACACGTTAATCGTTTAACCATTTAATGACTTAAAGTTGATATATAGATAAGTTGTTCTGTTGTAAAAACAACAACAACAACAACAACAATAAAAACAATAACTACATGTTATGGTAGAGCAATACTAATTATACTTTGTGGACATTAGTGAGGACATGATGAAGCACTGTCTGTGATTGAAAGGATGTGTTGCGGAGAATGAGGTAATAAGTGAGTGTTTACACCTGCATGTGGATAATGAGAATATTATTTATACTCACTTGTTTTCATTGCAAGGTGGAATGCCAGAGAGAGAGAGAGAGAGAGAGAGAGAGAGAGAGAGAGAGAGACCTGGTGTCCTGGTGTTTCCTGAAGCTAAACTTAAAACCATTAATTAAAAGAAAAAATACATAAAAAATAAACAATTCAACCATAGGTCTTTAATTGTTTTGCCTGCAGGCTTTCATTCCATCCAATTAGGAGGTAAATAATTGGAAAGTTGATTGGAGATTAAGATGAACTGATTAAAGAAGTGAAAGAAAGTGTTTCCTCGCTTCTTAATAATTTAATTTTAATAATAATAATTTAATTTATTAAAAAATAATAAATGAAAAAAAAGCTCACAAAGGTTTAATCCTAAATAGAGTTGTTGGAGATGAATCCTAAATGGAGATGTTGGAGATGAATTATATTGAAATTACAGTTATAAATGTGTGTAACCGTGCGTGTAACCGTGCAAATGTGCGTAACCGTGCGTTTGAGCTGCCTGTTAAAGGGCGAAATGCAAACGGTGGCCAAAGCAAATGTTATTTATAGTGAACAATTTTACATATAGAAACTTATGATGATATAACTTATTTGAAGATGAACTTAATTATGATAGAAAATCATAAATCCTTCATGCTGATGGTACAAAGGTACCTCACGTTCCTGTTTGTGGAGATGCTTTTCTGCTCACCACGGCTGTAAAAGTGTTTTTTATGTTTAGATGAATTTGAGTTGGGGGCATGGTGGCTAAGTGGTTAGCATGTTTGGCTCACACCTCCGGTTCTAGGGGTTCAATTCCCTCCTCTGCCCTGTGTGTGCGGAGCTTGCATGTTCTCCCCGTGCTTCAGGGGTTTTCGGTTTCCTCCCCCAGTCCAAAGACAGGCTGATTGACATCTCTAAATTGTCTGTAGTGTGTTTGTGTGTGTGTGTGAGTGTGTGTGCGATTGTGCCATGTGATATGTTGGCACCCGGTCCAGAGTGTCCCCTGCCTTGGGAGTGGCTCCAGGCTCCACACGACCTTGTGTAGGATAAGAGGTATAGAAAATTGATGGATGGATGGATTTGAGTTGCCGTAGTCTTCCTGTCAGCTCTGGACATTCTCCTCAGACTTCTCTTAACAACAAGGTGTTTCTGCCGGCAGAACTGATGCTCACTGGATGTGTGGTGCATATCACGGTCAAAGTCACAGAGATCACATTTTCCCACATCCTGATGTTTGATTAACTGAAGCTCTCGCATGACTTTGTGAATTGCACTGTTGGGTGATGATAATAAAATGAGTGAGTGGAATTCCAATGGACATTTCATTAGACACCTGAGTTTAATGTGGATTTTGATTTCAATTCATCTGCTAGAACAGTTTGAACAGATTTTCTTTTTTTCTTTGCCAGGACTCCGGTGCTAAACAGGGCTGTAGATTGGATAAGGATATTACAACACAGACTGAGACCATAAACTCCAAACATGACATTTTATTCCAGGCTTTATTATGTATTAAAAAGAGACGGAGCACCATTCTCAATCTTACACCACCGCAGGTTTATTGAGAGGGTAATCAAAGACAGAATAAATGACAGAGAACTTCTTTCTTTTTCCCTATTTGTTTCTCACCGGCCCAGAAGAACATTTGGGATCGTCGTGCGATATGCAGTAGGACAATGTTGTGATGCTGTGTGAAGTACAGCTTGAAGGGGGGCTGAATTATTCAATGTTTTGAGCTGTTCTGTTGTAAATGAAACTCTGTTCAGAGAAACACAAGCTCATACGGGCTACGTTTTCACCACTGTCGAGTATTTGCATATCAAACGCATAATCAGACAATTCGTAATTAGTATTAGTGCTGTGGGCAAAGTTGCTCAAATAATTGAGTGTTTTGTATTTTTTTTTTTTTTTATGAGGATGAATTCATTAGATTTATCTTCTGCAGATGCTTTTAACGTGTTGTCACCATATTAAATGGGAGGACTAACATCTAGCCATTTATACCGGCCATCGCTGTTTAGCACACTGTTGATCTTCATCCTCTGATTGGATTTTCATTCAAATTTGTAAAGGTCACTTATGCAAAACCGTCAGCTCATTGTAATACAATCACACGTGATAATAAATACAATAAAGAAGAAATTGGCATGAAATCATTATCAACCATACAGAGTTTTTAGTTTCAACCATTTTTTAAGGATAAAAATTGCTTTCATGTTCGACATTGAGTGTGTGCTTAACCCCCGTTGCCAGCTCCTCTGCAAATAACCAATCATCTTTCCCACACTGTTTATACACTTCCCCTGTCCTCCTCTTCATCACCACCACTAAACATTAACCACTAAAACTAGCAGGACTGGTGGGCGTTTAAGCACACAGCTTTCCTTTTACTTTCACAGCGCTTAACGATTAATGTGATGATTAACTGCGACTTTAAGGGATTAATAACAAATGCAAATATTGCTGGAAAACGGTTGAGATTACGAAGAGAAATGCTTATGCTTATAGAAACGTACAGATGGCAGTTACTTCGGAGTAATTCCAGAGCCTCTTGAAAGAGCATTGCTAGTTATAAATATAAATAATCCTAACAATCCTTTTGTTTTACCGAATAAATTCTTTTTTAGGGCTTCTTTTAGTGTTCTCGGGTTTTTTCCCCTCTCAAAACATGGCAGTAAATGGCTTGGCTGCTGTAAATTATTACCCCTAGGTGTGAATATGTGTGTGTATATGTTTTATTACTGAAGATATATGTGACTATTGGTTAAACTTTTATTTATTTATTTATTTTAAAGATTTATAATGTCATTTCAATATTGTGTAAATCCTGCTACTTTCTTAAACAACTCTAGCTAGGAACAAGCTGACTAGTACTACTGTCCTGCTGTCCTTCTATGTAAACGTCTCCCCAATAGGGCACAACTGTAGTGATAATGTTTTGAACTGTCCACAACTGTGCAATATATCCTAACTTAATAAAGGCACATGGTTCACTGTTATTATACTGATAGGATAAACACAGCCATTTATTAAACCTTCCCGTTGTAAGTCATTACGGCAGGAGAATAATTACTCTGACAGTCATAGATTTCAATATCTTCTTAATCATGGCAGTCAAACCACAGCATTAACTGTTTACTGAAGTATTACATTGAACTCCTTCTTGGAGTGACTTTATTGGCAGTGATGAGCTAACGGAGATGTTTTTGGTAATGAGATACGTAGAAGAATAAAACGTCTTCGTTAGAAAGAATAAAAAAAGAGGAATCTGTACAGATCAAGAACGAGCTCATCTGTTCTATTTGGCTTTGAATAAATATAACCAGTGAAAAAAGTCATCCTAAATTTTATGATGAGAGATGATAAAGAGATGCAGGATATCGCTTTGCTTGTGTTTCCTCATTTGTAAGTTGCTTTGTATAAAAGCGTCTGCTAAATGAATACATGTAAATGTAAATGAACAGGATGTCCCTCAAAAATTTACAAAAGGACAAGACAAAAACTTACCAGGGAGGCTTACCAGGTAACTAAGGCTTTTTACGTCAAGCTTAATCTACTGACTCTATATTTTGTAAAATCTACTCTATAGCATCTGAGACACTGACATGAAAAAAACACACACATATCTATTTCCTCAGCTCTGGGAAATTATATTTTGTATATTGATTTTGGTGTCCATGTAACATCCATTTCTATAAGTACAGATATTTAATAAGAGCCAGGTGATATAATCTATATTTGTTGGATGTATAAACCGATAATAGACTCATACTCCATCCATATCCATCGCAAAGAAACTTGTGCATAGATATCATGAGGTGGGGTAAGCGAAGTCAAAAATTCTCCTCACATTCTGGTAGAACGGAAATCTGGACAGTTGAATATTAAAAACAAACAAACGGGTGATGTTTATCCAGTCTTATACAGACAGCTGTCCAGTTTCAGTGACCACTATAGCCTCAGATCCCTCTTCTTGGCTGACCGGATACGGTTCTTTCTTGTTCTAGCCCACCTAACTCAAGTTTTGATGTTTTGTGCATTTTTGAGATGCTTTTCTGCTCACCACAGTTGTACGGAGTAGTTACCATAGCCCTCATGTCAGCTCAAACCAGCTATGGTATCTTAAGTGATAGGATAAAAAAAAAAAAAGCATGACATGTTGCTGTGGTATAAGAAGAATAAAACACGTCATGCTTTAATAGGCTTTGCCGGGCCATATCATACCACCCAGCATGGATACTTTTCCTGTAATAGCATGGCCAATCGCAATCGTGTATTAATCCATACATGCGGTTAGGGTTTGTACCGGCTGTAGCTGTCATTATATAATAAACAATTAGCCTACAGGGTCACATTCTTGTCTAACAGGCTCAGTGAACCAACCGCAATCTTCCAAATCATCCATCATTCTGTGATTACTGCAAGTGCTGAAAATGGATGCATATCTTTTCCATGCGACATGATTCATACAGACTATTAATATCGCATCAGAACCACTTTCAGTGTGAATTGGCGATGATTTTCCGCCTCAGTCATTCTTGTTCCTAGTAAAATTACATGAGGTGAGGTTTTGGAGGTTTGGCTCTGGATGGAACACAGAAAGAAAGGACTGTACATGTTTGAATTTTGAGCTATAGCTATATTCCACCGAAATATTCCACCCTAACTATATCTCACCCCAATTTGTGGATGTTAATAGAAATAAAAATAATTCAAACATTTTCATTGTTATTTTTTCATGCTCTGAAAAAGTTGCTAGCGTTTTTTTTTTTTTTTTTAAAAAGAAAGTAAATCCCTTGATATCATTTGTGATGAACATTTCTCGAAATATAATGAATATAATATGCCTTATACCACAGCGCAGTTGAATGCTTCATTCTGATTGGTCAAAAGTTGTTGATTTATTTTCTATGACAGCATTTATTTATATTCTCTGGCTGCACGGATTATATGAATGTGCTTGTTCGAATCAGTTACAGTACCTCTTGTAATAAATTATAAGTTTACTTAGGGACTTTTTTTTTTAACTATAAAGAGAGACTAGTGAGGGAACGACTGTTTATAGCTGCTATAACGCAAGTTATAAGAGGAACTAACTTGTTTTATGGACATTCTGCAACAGTAACTATACCTATAAATGAATAAAATGTACAGTGTCATTCTTTAGTAAAATTGAGGTAAATGGTAACAGTAATTAATGAGTCACATATACTTTACAGCACAGTAAAATTATTTTTCTTTGCATATCCCAGCATGTTAGGAGGTTGGGGTCAGAGGTCAGGGTCAGGCATGATACGGCGCCCCTGGAGAGTTAAGGGCCTTGCTCGAGGGCCCAACAGTGGCTGCTTGGCAGAGCTGGGGCTTGAACCCTCGACCTTCCGATCAGTAACCCAGAGCCTTAACTGTCAATTAAAAAAACTTAATTCTGTTTAGTCTCAGCCCCAACACACCACCCTGGCAATTCAATAAAGTGGTTTTGTTATATACCTCTGCTGTAACAAAGGGAAGTCAAAGTGGCTGGTGCTCCATTTTGACCTTTTACCTTTACACCCTTACCTCCTGCACCTTCCCCTGCCTCTCCTCATGGTACCGAGATGATCTACTTAAATGACACATTCATAGCCGAGTAATGAAGAGAATATTATTTATGTTATTCCTTGATCTCTTCCACACCTACACGTTGCACTTTTTCTGTCTTTACCACGTCCATGCTTTGCTCAGCACTCCTCCGATGCCTCCATGTGGCTGATGATGTTCAGTGCAGGAGTTCTGAGGACACATGAGATAAATATTACTGTAACTGTATGTGGAAAGATAGGAACGGTGAACATCTATTTCTGTCACATGACGGTCGTATTTGATATAATGTGTACGTGCTGAAATGCAAAATGATTTTGTGCTGCACATAAAATAAAAAGGGTAGAGTGGCAGCTCTAAGATCCTAATGAACCTGGAGGGTAAAGCTGTTAAGCCTACAGATAAAACAAACAAACAAACAAACAAACAAACTCATCTACAGTGTTAATACCTATTTCAAAATGTGTATAAAACTCAATTTATATAATCATTTAGCTGAAGGGTGCCAATAATTCTGGAAAGGCACTGAATCTCTAAATAACATTAGATTAAATGGTTTCAAATACAATACACAAACATATTATTGAACAAAAATGTCTGACTCAGCTCAATAAATAACATATAGCCTACATGAGAAAATGTATTCACATCCAAAAGTGCACTTGTCTTCAGTCTCGGTTTGCATCTGATACCTCAGCAGAAAAAGCAATGATTCTAAGGGAATACATTTGTGGGCGTGAAATACAGTCTTATAAATATTAATCATGTTGCCTTGTTTAACCTTTTTATACTACAAAAGTTCTGCACGGAGTTTGATCTCCCTGAATAGCGAACTGTGTGTGCATTTTAACTAACCATTAGGAGTAATTAACGACACAAACGAATATAAACAAAGCAACAGGCAGCCGAGTAGTCTGGACAAACGTGTCAATCCCACTAACATACAAGAGTACAGGATTGATAACACTTTATTAATCCCAGGTGGGAAATTCCAGAGTTACAAGCAGATAATCCAAAAAACAACATGTCAGTAGAAGAGAATTAAAAGAAGCTCAAATAAACAACTATAGATATGTAGAAAACTGTAGCGAATATAATATTATACACTAGGTTTGTTACGATATCATAAACATAACTTATGATACCGTACCAGCTGAAGTATCACGATACCACACAATATTGTGTTCATTCATAATTCAAATCTACAAAATGAACCACATTCACAGAACTGGGAACAGTGGTGGTGTGGTGGTTAAGGCTCTGGGTTACTGAGTAAAAGAGTGGGGGTTCAAGCCCTAGCACTGCCAGGCTGCCACTGTTGGGCCCTTCGGCAAGGCCCTTAACCCTCTCTGCTCCATCATGGCTGACCCTGTGCTCTGACCCCAGCTTCCTGACATGCTGGGATATGTGAAGAAAAGAATTTCACTGTGCTGTAATGTATACATGACTAATAAAGACTCATTATCAAATACATAGATATAAATGAAAACAGACAAAAACAAATTTTCCTCTGAATCAAGGGGGCGGTTGTAAACCCTTTTTAAGGAGGCGTGTTTGTCATCTTGCCCCCGCCCTAAAACTACCAACTATCAAACTATCAAAACCTATTGTTTTATTTTCAAAAATTAAAAATGAAAGTAACCCAAAAATGCGGGACACGTCATTAAGAAGAAGGAAAAAAACAGACTAATAGGCAATTTGATCCGAGTTTTTAGCCGGAGGCTGCAAACAGATCAGTCAGCGTTTCGCAAAACGTCCAGACTCGTTTTATAGAAGGTATATTTTCTATGTTTGTTTTTTTTTTTTTTTACCGGTCTGCTAGCATGCAGGCTGCATCTATGCGTTCGATGTCTGCTCCGCAATGTCTGAGGAAATTTGACATCTCAGATTAGCTAGCGGTAGTTCATAATCATCCGGTTTAAAAAATCGAGTCTGCTTACTCGTACTGTACAAACTGAAGCGATTGACTTTTTAGTTGACTGACTGTATTCAAGAAATGTGTCATTTATGATGACAAAGTTGATAGTTTTTGCCTTTAGCTAGCTAACCGTCATCCTGGCTAGTGGCTAATAATATCGAGGTGACGGCTAACAATTTCATAATGTTGTTTACATTTGTGGCATTGTGAAATTTGGCAGTGGCATTCACTTTTCCTCAGTTTAACCTACACAAATAACATTTCTGTCTGTAACCCAGTGCGCACACACACACACATACACACACACACACACACACACACACACACAAGATACAACATTCAAAGACATGCTTGCTTTTTTTTTTATAGATGGATATACAACGTTTTGTGTTTTATTAAGGACAGGAAGATCAAGGGTGGAGAAACAGTTAGAGTCACTGAAGGGGTCACAGTGACAGGAGACAAAGAGTTACAGCCAGGTAAGAAATGATCAAGAACAGAGTGCACATTTTCTAAGGTTCGCACAACTAAGAACACTTTTATTGCTCAGTGCCCACAGTTCAGTAGTAGCATTCCAGAAAATAGTTTCCTTAAACAATTTGATGCTCAAATATGGCATTTTCATAGTCATGATTATCCTTTAACAGGATAATTAAGCCTAAAATTAAAGTCCTGACATTGTTTAGTCACCCTTACGTCATTCCAAAACATTATAACTGTTTTCATTTTAAATTACGGACAAAAATGGAAAAATAAATAAATAAAACTTTTCCACGGTGTTGTAATTTTTTGAGATGCACCTGTATATTAGTGATGAACTTGCAGGCACTTTCCTGGAAAAAGGGTCATGAAGATAAATGAGGCTGGAATAATGACTTCTAAAGACTTCCTCCATTTTAGCCAGCGCAGCAGCTAAACGGTTTAGCGATTACTGGTTACGCAGATTAGAAATGAGCCACAGACACATTGCCTTCAGCAGCAGCATTCCAAGTGCCCTTCAACCAATCCTTTTTCCCTTTTAAATTATTCTTTAAAAAAAAATCGATTATTTTTCTTACAGCAAAGAATCTCTCTCTGGACATTTTATTCAACAAAAATAAGACACTGCACACGTAATGCACACGTAATTAACCATAAATGATCAGAGACGTGATGAAGGTTCATTCAGGCATAGAGAATAAAACATCACAACACACTCTAAAAACAAAATCACCAAATCTGACCAGTGGTGGCTCAGTGGGTTACTGATTAGAAGGTGAATGCCAAGCTGACACTTTCGGGCCCTTGAGTAAGGCCCTTATTCTTTTCTCCATCATGGATGACGTACGCTCCGACCCCAGCTTCCTGAAAAGCTGAGATATGCGAAGAAAGAATTTCACTGTATATGTGTAATGTGCTGTATATGTGACAAATAATGGCTTCTAATGTATTTTGGACTAGGGGTTGTATTGAAAGTCTGTGAACTGGTTTGGAAAGTTTTGTCAGTATTTAAACAGGGAAAGCTCCTTGTATTCAGAGGTTGGTTACTTACAAAGTCAGTTTTCTTGGTGCCCCATTCAGATGCAAATTATCCATGTGTACTTCTTTCAGGCAACCTAGGTAGGGCTGGGCGATACAGACAAGATCCTGTATCACGATATAAATCACGATACTACGTTATGCATTCATTACTGGTCTGCGGCATACCTAACAATGACCATTTTCATTGTTATACCCAAATGACAAAAGTACCTCCCTTTTTAGGTACAAGTACATCATCTTGTAGTTATTGTATGCTGATGCTTCCATGATTGTTTTTGTTTCTGTTACAGCACACCGCTAATAGCGCTTCAGTGACGTAAACCAGCTGCCGAAACGTGGCTTTTGCGACATTGGTGATATAGATGATATACTTATATAACTAATATATATAATATCTATCTAATAGGCATTTTTTCCCTCATCCTATGATAAGGATCATCATATCATACAGCCCTAATTCGAGTTTGCCAGATTATTATTTTTTTGAGTAGACATGTACAAGTCTAATTTTTTAAATAACCTCTGCCTTTGACCAATCAACTTCATTTTTTTAAACCTGAAAAAAAAAAAAAAATCATGGATTGAAAACATGGACTGAAGAAGGAAATAACATATCGTGTTTTTTTCCCCCTTCGATGTTACGACATACAAAGTAACATAAAAGCAGATATAAACAATTAAAAAAAAAAAAGACTAATATGATGATATATGAATGAGAAGATGAATAAGACAAGCCTTAAAATAAACATGTAATAGGAGTCTAGTGTATTGCCGAAATATTGCTGGATGAATAGTCCTAGTTAAGAAATAATTATCACATTAATCACTTCACTTCCGCAGCTTGTAACATCCCAAAAAAATACTAATATTTTGCACGATAAAGTATAGTATAAGTATATCATGCCCTGATATAAAACCGTGTGCACAAGTTAGTGTAGCTGCTATAATTGAGTTATATAATTGAGTATAATGCTAGGTAAGTTCTTCCCCAAACTTTTGCCACAAACTTGGAAGCACACACTAGTACAGAATAACTTAGTATGTTGTAGCATTACAGTTTCGCTTTCACTGGAACTAAGAGACCCAAACATGTGATATAAAAATGCCCCGGTGTACTGTACAAAACGAGCTCAGTAAAGACATGCTTTGCCAAAGTTGGAGTGGAAGAACTGGAGCGTCCTGTACTGATCCCTGACCCCAACCCTACTGAACACCAGTGGGATGAACTGGAACACGGATTACTATCTGTCCGGAGTTTTGCATGTTCTCCTTGGGTTTCCTCCTATCTACTAAAAATCAGAGCGTATTCCTGCCTCATACCCGGGAGTTCCTGGGATAGACTCTGGATCCACCGTGCCCCTGTAAGTTAATCAAGATGAATGAATGAATGAATGATTTTCACTACTGTGATGATTTGAGAAACCACAAATTGTTTCTCAGGTATACTTTTTCAGACAGTAGTAGTGTCCGGGTCTGATTGATTAAGAAGTGCACATTGTACACAGCAGCACAGAAGTCCTGAATACAGCATTTTTGAGGAGCTGAGTTTTCACAAACCTCTGAGCGTGAACGCAATCAGTGCTATGCAGGGAGAGAAAAAGGGGGCCAAAAATACCCTGCACTTCTAATTCAAATGCAAAAGTAACAGCAGTCTTTGAACTGTGCCAACAATCCATGATTTTTAAATGGTCCAGGGCATAACTATTAGTGGCTAATTGCTTTCTTTCTTTAATGTCTTCTTTTTTCTTTTTTTTTTCCCGCCATCATCTGTAAACTATTTTCTGTTCACACTTGAGAGTACATTTAAAAAGTAATGTGCCTTGAAAATTTCATCACAGAAACTACGAGTACACCATGTGCACCACGCTGAGGTATGAAATCGACATTTTCTCAGGAAAGAACAACCACACTCTCTGACTTCCTCCATTAAACAGATCTATACTGAAAATTAGTATGGATGATCAGGTCTAATGCCGCACTCTCAAGAAAAATCGGTATCTCATAGTGTGCGCTTTGAAAAGATGATTTTTAAAACAAACAAACAAACAAACAACAAAAAAAACAGCTCATGTGTACACGTGTAGGCCACTGTTCTCAATCAATAGCCGAGCTGAAAATGCAATTGTACGCTCTCAATGCGGACATGATAAGATTACCCGAGCAAATCGATTCTCTTGGCAGGGCTCAGAAGCACTACAATACATCATTCTGAAAACCAGCTGTCTTTTTATTTGGTGGAATGTTGAAATAGAAATATATATATATATATATATATACACACACAGGTAATACAATAAAGATCTCATTTCAGAACTACAGAAAACATATACAGTAACACCACAGGCATTATATTACATAGAGCATTGACAGAAGGGATGCAGAAGTGCAAACACTTAGCAGACTGTAAAGACAGAATAAAAATGGAAACATGTATGACGTTTGAAAGGAGAGAAAAAAATAATAATAATAAAGCACGTTGCCCCGTGTGAGGATCGAACTCACGACCTTCAGATTATGAGACTGACGCGCTACCTACTGCGCTAACGAGGCGGCGTGCAACAGGATGACGTAGTCGACTTACATAGCTTCTAATTGGCGTTTTAATATTGGCCTAGTATTATGATTCTTGTTTAGTTTTTTTTAAGAGAGAGGGATTTTGAATGGTGTTATTTTCAGAAAACGGGACTGTAAATGTCGCATAATTAATAAAACAGAGAACATCAGAGGCATCATGTTGTACCTTTCAGTCTGCTGCTCACTCCGAGCATAACACACAGCACAACGCTACATAGACATATTGTGGATAAAATATATTACTATTTATAACTATATATTGAGCAAACAGCCGAGCAGAGACGCAGACACACACACTCACTCACACTCTGAATTTAACTAGCTTGCCTCCTGGTGGAGAATCAAACCCGCCCCCAGTGGTCAGTTGTGGTACTGCAGGGAAGCCTAGGAAATAAATAAACTTCCGGGTGGGTAACAGTAACTCTGGTTTGTGTTGGGCCAAATCACACCATACGGTTGTTGATTATTTTCCTAGGGGTAATTTTTTTCACACCCCCTAGGGTTTCAGATTTTTGTAAAGTAAAGAGCTCTCAATACAAATCCCAACATTTAAAATCTCTCTCTATGTAAATTAGTTCAAATGTTAATCATGGATTTCCAGGGGAAAGATTCAGCAGTCCAGGGGGTGGAGCTGATCCAATTCTATCTCCAGTGGTGCTTGAAAAGTATGTGAATTTTCTCTGTTTCTGTTGTGGAAGGACCTGAAGCAAGCAGCTCATGTGTGGAAAACCATGGCTAAATGGTAACGGGCTAAAATTCCTCCAAGCCGATGTGCAGGACTGATCAACAGCTACCGCAAATGTTTAGCTACACCAGATACTGAAAGCAAAGGTTCACATACTTTTGCCACACACAGATATGTAACATTGGATCATTTTCCTCAATAAATAAACGACCAAGTATAATACTTTTGTCTCATTTGTTTAATTGGGTTCTTTTTTTTTAAAATCTATTTTAAAGACGGTGTGGGAAATCTGATGATGTTTTAGGTCATATTTATGCAGAAATATAGAACATTCTTTCAAGCACCATTGTACGAAACTTAACCCTCACCCTAAACCACACAACGTGGTACAACACAAAACAACACACTTCTCTACCAAAACCAATCGGAAACACGTTCCACCCCCTGGACTTTTGGCTTGACACAGCCCAGATCTGTACTGGAACCTGTACTGAAACTTGAAACACTGAAACATCACACTGAAAATAAACAAAAAACAAACAAAAAATCAGTCTTTTACTCTCTTATACAGTAGCAGCACGTTAAACCACAGCACTATTGAAGAGTCTTAACAGCTTCATGTTGTAATACTAAGCTCTACATTTTTCTTCTGTGTAGAAGACGTTAAAAATAGCACGCCATCAACCTCTCCTCTTGGCTTTTATGAACTGTGTCGTAATGAGTCTGCTCTTCAGACAGTGAAATGCGCTTTGCATGTGGGTCACAGTGCAACTCTCATTTCGTCCCAATGCATCATGGGAACTAGAAGAAAACAGACTACAAAAGTGCACATTGTATCTTCATTTGAGAAAGGAAGGGAATGTCAGGGTTATGCACTTAAACATGTCTTGTTTGTCAATCAGTATCATGATATTTCAGAATGATGAAATATGTAAATGATCATTTGAACGTTTATTTTGTTCTTCCTGACTGATTTCAGAGGCTGTAGATGAGTTCGATGTGTTCGGACATTGACATGATGCAAACAGTATAAATAATTTTTGCTTTAATTAGCAGTTTAATAATATGTTTTCAGGATATTTTAGGATATACAGTACGACAGCATAACAGTGAACACCGTATATTTTATTGCGTGTTGATAAAAACAAGCTGGGTAACCATCATTAAGGGGCGGTGTTGTTTGTTTTCTTGATTCTCTAAGGATTAAGGACAGAATAAAACACTTGGAGGTGTGTTGATGTAGGAAAATAATCAGTGACAGGGTGGTGTGATGTGGACCAACGTGAGTCAAGTTACTGTAACCAGCCCACAGTTGATTATTTTCCAATAACAGCACATCTTGAAGTGTTTTATTCCTTTTCTATCATAGAAATTCACCGATGATTACAATTATCCATCCATCCATCCATCCATTTACTATACCGCTTATCCTACAGGGTCACGGGGAACCCAGGGAGCATGGGACACAAGGCGGGGTTACACCCTGGACAGGGTGCCAATCCATTGCAGAACACAATCACATACCCTACGTACACTTTGGACACGCCAATCAACCTACCATGCATGTCATTGGACTGGGGGAGGAAACCGGAGTACGCGGAGGAAACCCCCGCTGCAGAGAGAACATGCAAACTCCTCCCACACAGGGCAGCAGTGGGAATCGATCCCCAAAACCTGGAGGTGTGAAGCGAACGTGCTAACCACTAAGCCCCTTTGTGCTTAATTACAATTGTTATTATTTATTAAAGAATAGCATGTTGTATTTTTTATCCGTTTATAGTTACATTTAATGTCGTGGTACAACTTCGTTCCTGTTATCACGTATAACAGGAACTAACAGTAGCTAAACAGTTCTTCCCTGACTATGTATGTATGTATGTATTTATTTATTTATTATGTACTGAGAAACCACAAAGCACAACATCCTGTGTACGGAAGACTTTCCCGTGGTGGAAAACCTATAGGTACAGCCTTAACCTGACACTGGAGACTCCTTCCATAAAACTTATCAATTATTTAGATATTTTGACATTGAAATCTACACGTTCATTTCTGATCCGTTAGTGAATTTGTATTTATTTCCACGTTTCTATCCAGGTATACTGCATGTTTCATACAAGCCTAATTCAAAAATTGAATAAAATATGTTTGGGTTAAGTCTTTAAACCGGCATTTACTCCTATGTACAAAAGGAGGCACTATTGTGTAATAGTTGGACCTTTAGACAGCACATTTCTAAGACGTAATGACTTATCACATCAGTGCAGCTTAAAACAACACTCGTAATATGAAATATTACGCAAAGAAAAACTCGTATTCACATTTATTGCATTAATCATTATTATTCTAAGCGTGTCCAATTTCATTTCACAGCACCATCTGGTCTGACGGTGTTGTCATACAGCAATAATTTGAATCATATCATGAGCAAACGGTTCTTTTTTATTTTTCATTTTTATACGAGCTCTTTGCTGTGCCTGTGCAGTTTGAATAAACTCATTTTCCTCTCCTCTAAATTACACTGAATGTTTCACCGGTGCAATAAAACAAAACAAGGAGAGTACTTCGAAGACACGCTTAAACAGGCGGGAGAACGAGCCGAACGATGTGTCACAATGGGAAGGTAATTTGAATCAAGTGAAGCAGAAATGCCTTAATGTTGTCACCGTCTGATGATTTTACTCACAAAGTGTCGACACAATATCCGAATCAAACTGACAGGGGGGAAAAAGATTGCTTCCTCGGTGCAGGATGATTGAATAGGTGTTGCGCCTTGTATGTTTCATCAAAGGTTCTGGTCCCAGGTGAAGTTTTATCAAGTGATCATCAGCTATTTAGAATATGAGAGATAAACACATTCAAACGACACAAGAGGCTAAATAACTTGTTGAATATTTTATTTGCAAACAAAGTAGTAATATCTTAGATTCCGTAAAAATATACATTTTTAAACTCGTGACGGCTATATTTACAAGAATGGAGAACGCCTTTAAAACAAAATGTACCGGTCTGGAGAGAGAAGAAAAAAAAGAAAAAAAAACAAGAATAAAGCTACAGCTGAGAAAAGTGGGGGAATTTGAACGACATCTACTTTCCCTCCATTACAGTCTGGACAGATTTCTGTAAAGTCTGAAACTGAATCGAAGGAACTCTGAGAGACAGACGAGTCTGCGTGACGACTCGGTGGACTATGGGGGAAACACCAAAGCAAAGCAAACCCAGTATCTGCTCAAAACAGTTCCTTCATCTTCCTTTAATAGACAGTGTTTCTGTTTATTTTTCTTGGTATTACAGTATAAAGTTCCACCGCCTTGTACAGATCAGGGGAACGAATTTTTATTTACTTATCAAACCCATTACCACCCGCATTAAATTTACCGCTAAACGCGTGATGGTCTGGGAAAACGCGTCAGATATCGCTAATGATTTTACTTTCTAATTGCGCCTTGGCGTCTTCCTGTTAAGGTCGTGTTGTGTAAGCAGTCAGTTTAATATACGCTTAAAAGAAGTGTGATTTTTCTCACAGTTTGATCATGTTGTTGGAAACGGACGTAATCCTAATCAGTTCAGTGTGTGATCGGATAGTCAAAATGTCTGCCATGCTCCTGCGATCACATCATCATCATCATCATCATCAAAACAGAGAAGAGCGCTTACACGCTCTGTACAGACGACAGCGGAGAAACTTTTCAAATGTTTCAATGAGCTGATAAAAAATAATAATAATTAAAGAGATGAAGCAGCGATGATTTCCTCACCGATGTTAGCGTGAACAGCGATCAGTCGAGTGAGGAGACGACGATGGGGCTCGTGTTGAAACCCGGCGAGTGACTATTACTTCAGGTGATGAGGCAGACTTTTGCGGACGACGCTCAGAATCAAAGCGAGAACTCATTTCACATCGTAAACATAGAATTCTTTACAATTTGGGCAAATTGCATTTTGTTTTCCCATATATACAGGGTGTTCCAAAAGTATCCGTACATACAGTAGGGGAAATGAACTCTTTTTAGCAAAATGTCTTCCAAAAATGGTCATGCTTAGTTTATATTATATATAGTTTTTTGAGACAGCCTTTAAGAACGTCTTTGACAAAAGAAGAACGTATTGAAATCATCCTCAAGGCTGGATCGGGAAACTGTCGTAAGGTTGCGATGGACTTTAACGGGGAAACATGGCGAGCACATCACACACACGACACTGTTGCCCAACTTATTAACAAATTCAAAAAGACTGGAAGAGTTGCGAGCAGACCAGGAAGTGAACGTCCACGAACATCCACTGACGAACACAACCGACGTGGTTCTGGTGTACATAGCACTCTATGTATGGAGACTTTTGCGACACCTTGTATATTAGGTTATAAATGTAGAGGAAGGCAGAGCATCTTTTAGTGGAATTGGAATGAAATCTTGAAACGCAATTTCCTCCTTTTGTCATTTGCCAATGTGAAGCGTTTTCCCAAGCCGCAGCGCATGTAAGTTTAGATTCCTCCATTTAAAAGGTGCTTTGATCCGAAATGACTCAGAAACCATCAGTGAGTCGTCAAGGGTTAGTCAGAAAGTTTCAAAAGTGACAGACTCACAGACATAGCTGTAATCATGGCCTAGTTAGGACAGCGTTAATGTTAATGTTAATGTTGTACGCTACTAATTAGCACTAGTGTTGGGATTCTACACTTTGCATGCAATCACCTCCCTTTCTTAAAACAGCACTGTTGAGTGTCTTTTCAAAACCCCACTGGCACCATCACACAACGGTGTCAAATACGATTTTAAAGACCACTCGAGCCTTTTTGGATTTTGCACGACATCTACTGATGCTAGAATGAGCGGGAGAGTGGGAAAATGTGGCATCGCTAGGCACAGAGGCTCATAAACTGCCCTGAAATGCCACCTGAGACCCAGAGAATCCGACGAGAAGAACGGCTGGAGGCTATGCAGCTTGTTTTCGTTTCCTCGGGTCCAAGTGATGTTGCGGAGACAGCGTACACACACATGCACACATTCGTACTGCAAATGGTGCCAGAAATGGATGATGAGCTGGGCACACAGTGCGGGACATCGGTGATTGCGAGAAACACACACTTTGTCATGTGGAGCGATTTGATATGTGGACGTGGTGTAGTAGAGTGGGGTTAAAGCCACGCAGCGCCTTGCCCGTGTTCCCTGCTGGCTCAGCTCCATCCTTCATCCTCCACCCTGCTGACAGCACATCCATCAATCTTAGTGAAGCCATTGCACCCAGCAACATCGCCCTGCGAGCACTCGCTTCAATTGGAAGCGAGTACACTCGTTTGTGTGCGCGAGAGAGATAGATGTTGTTCGGCCGAATGTGCGGACGTGTATAAAAGTAAGATTGTCACGTGCGTGTGTTATATAATTATAGAGAAAGGTTACAGGAAGATATGAAAACAAGTTCAGATGAGCAGTCTGCCGGATCCCACGCACAGCTCTACAGGAATGATCATAGGCACAATAAATTAAAGATAGGGGTGGATTGATTTGAAACAGTGGTTCTGAATGTCGGGGGGATGTCCATGATGTTATATTTAGATACTTAGATATGTGTTTAGAAATCACAACCCGCCATTAGCAAAGTTATGTTTATTATTAAGGTCTTATAGTCTGTACCAGATCTTACTGGTCCCTTGATTTGAATGGCTTTAATCCAACATAACACAAACACTTAAATCTTCAGTAAGGGCGTGAGCCGGAGATATATATATATATATATATATATATATATATATATATATATATATATATATATATATATATATATATATCTCCGGCATTATATATATATATATATATATATATATAATGTTGGCTGGGACAAAATGTGTTCTGCTCAGTAAAAATGATTTATAATCACACTATCCAGTGTCACCCAGAAGAGGACTGGTTCCTTTTCGAGTCTGTTTCCTCTCAACATTTCTTCTTCACCCTTATCTGGATTTATTTATTTATTTTTGCCACTGTCGCCTCTGGCTTGCTCATTAGATACCTTTCTGTAGAGCCGCTTTGCGATGATATCTATTGTTAAAAGCACTACAAACTTAATGGAACTGGAAAACCGAATTAGGCTGATTCGAAATGTGCAGATGAACGATCGATATGGATTTTAATGAGTCTGTACAGACAGTGAGAGGGCAGAGAAGCTGCTATTTATAACAAGGAGACTAGTTGTAGTTAACTCCCAGAGTAGACTGATCTCCTAATAGTCCTTAAAAATGCTTTAGTATTCATTTACAGTATCGATGACATTTTTATCTTGACCACCGCCCAATAACGTAAAGGATATTGTGTATATATCTATTCATATGTACAATATAAAACATTGTATGTACTGTACACTATTTCTAGATGAAAATGACGGCCTTATTGTCCAGCCTCGTTATCCTGTCCTCATCGTCCAGCCTGCACAGGGCCGGTGTTTCAAAAAGGTTGAATTTTGGGTCATTGGTTCGATAAAGAAAATCTCAAAGGCACACAAAATAGGCTACTTGTGTGTTCAAATGCACCTTATGTGGTTCTGAGGGACTCTGGGATGAGGATAATGACCGGCCCTGTGGCAGTGCTGTCCAAATAAACTGACGAGTTGCTGATACAAAGAGGCAGCTGTCCTGTTATAGCACATTTTTAAAGGTCCTAAAGGAGAACCTTGATGCACACCGGTGCTGTAGATAAGTTCCTGCCACTGCGGTCTCTTATCCACAACAGTGAGGTTATATTCAGTTATTTGTGCCACAAGTGCTAGAATAGTACCGTTGGATATTCTAGGAAGGAAATAAAATACGTACAAGGAATGGCTACATTGGTTAAACAAACATTCAGGAATATTCCACTCAGATTTTCCAGATTTCCCATAACGGTAACTTTGTAAATAATGCTAAATAAAGCAATGAGAGTAAAAAAAAAAAAAAAAAGTGTGGCGTGAGCATGAGTACAGGACACCTGTGGATAGCAATTGTGGCTAACATCGTCCACATGTGTAAACCTGCAAAACAATGAGGTTGCGTATGTGTAAAGATGTATAAAAAAAAAATCATTCATTCATCGATATTCAGTATCCTGGTCAGGGTCATGGTGGATCGAGAGCCTGGGAGCGAGGCCCGTGGATGGGATGCCAGTCCATCGCAGGACACCATACATACACTACAAGTGAAATAGGTGAATTTGTCCCACAGTGTTGTTAGTTAAACATGTAAATAGTGAGCTGTAACTGAATAAATGCCTAATATTATGACCAAATCTCATCATCCTTTTCGTTAATGTACAGTATGTGAGATCCACGGCTTTACGTGCTGGATTGTACGTGTGGTCACTGGAAATGCTTCTAACGTCAAAAGGTGCCATTTCGAATATCCATCTGCCTGCACTGCATTCTGGGAATGAGCAGGATTTTGATCGAGTCTCTTCTCTCATCCGAGTGACGATCCTTCCAGTCGTTTCTACGAGACGAGCGTCGTCTGTTGTTTTCTTTCTTTTCACTTGTCCCGTCATCCCTGGTTTTTCATAACCTCAGTTTACCCTGGCTTTCTCTGCCCATTCACTTTCAATAAATAAATAAAGCGTCACTTGGGGCAAATCTTTCCACCTCGTCGCTCAATATGCCTCCAAAGTAAAAAAAAAAGAAACAATGAAATGATAAAAATAACATAAGGAATCTTCAGACAGGCAGAGAGCGCAAGATGAAGAGACAGAGAAAGAGCAATAGGGAGTGACAGGGATATGTTTTTGTCTGTGTTCAGCAGCGGGCAAGCACTTAAAATTTTTCATGTATGCATTCGTTTAGATTTCATTTTTATAGTATTAACTCTTCTTCATATGCTTGTTTTTTTTTTTTTGTTTTTTTTTTACACGGTAGTTGCATTAGCTGACATATCTGTGGTTGGACGAGTCAATGTGTGTTTCCTGTCCAGGGATGTTGCTGGATCTTTTTCTTTCCCCTACACAGTCTGAAAGGCTTTGCTCTGCGGTGGCATCAGGACCCCCATGGTGGGCACGGCTAGGCCCACCGGTGGATTAGGCAGCCTGAATTTGGGGGTGGTGGGCGGTTCTGGGGAGGACTGCAGGAACTCAGGGGGTTGACCGTTCTCCTTGAGGGCGCAGATGGCCGGGGGCCGGGGTCGCTGGCTACGCGGAGCGGTGCTGTGCACCATGGACTGGGTGGACGAGGCACCGGAGCGAGAGCTGCCCGAGCGAGAGGATGACAGCGAGTTGGGTTTAACAAGCTTGGCTTTGGGAGCCTCCGCATCCTCCCTATATGAACAAACGACACAGATTACAGTCACATGTTAAGAATGTAACAGTGATACAGCTGGTGTAACAGGCTCAGGCAAGGAAACTTTTCCACACAGGTGTCATGGTGATACACTTTAAGGCGGGGCGGACAAATCATAAGTTCATTAGCTAGTCCACTGGACAAGTGAAAGCTAACCTGGAACTCAAAATTATGACAAGCTAATTAAGTGCATTCATACTTATTAAGACTGTGGAAAATAAACACAGCATAGGTCACTATCCCTAGATTAAAGTCTACAGCAGGCTCAGGTCACAGAAGACTATAGTATGTTATCTGATGTACATTAACGCAGCACAGGAATGCTCCACTAGTAATGCCAACGCTCCAAAGACGACTTTAGAGAGCCACGTGAGTGTTTAATCTGTCTGAACTCGCTTTTAAAGCCCTGTGAGGATGTTACCTGTGGAATAATTGAACCACTAAGCTTTGCTAATGCTCCTAAATCTATTAGGACACCTTACTGAGAGGTCTTACTGCCACAACGCAATACACAGTAGGTGCAAACTTCATCCTGGTGTGTATCATTCAGACACATATATATCTCTATATATCCACACAAAGCCACATGCACACACGCACATGCACAAATGAGGTGCCAACCCATCGCAGGGATACAATCGCACACATTCACACACTATGGACGAATTGGAAATGCCATTCAGCCTACATCGCATGGCTTTGGACTGGGGGAGGAAACCGGAGAACCCCGAGGAACCCCCCCGCAGCACGGGAAGAACGTGCAAACTACTAGAACGATCATGTCATTTATTGAAGGAAAAAGGTTATCCAACACCAACTGAGCCTGAGTGAAAAAGTAATTGCCCCCTTAGTTACTCAATCAACCAACCAAATTTAATTGATAACTGAGTTCTGTTAGACTAGACGCACCCAGGTGTGATTACTGCCAGCCCTGTTGATTCTAAGCACTTAAACAGAACCTTTAAGTAAACAGGAAGGGGGCAAATACTTTTTTATTGGCATTGTATCTACAGCATCAGTTGATTGAACAATTGGTTCTCCTCAATAGCTGAGTGCGCAATTACTATAGATATGTAGATAGATAGAGAACGCAATCTAACCTGATCTCATTGGGTGTCTCCTCCTCCTCGTACTTCTTCTTCTCTTTCTTGCGGAAGACCAGCCAGATGATGAGGATGATGATGAGGACACCGAAGGACACACCGACCACAGCACCGGCCACCACGCCTACACCTCGTACATCTACAGTTCACGCACACACATTTTTTTAATCCATTTGTAGTTACAGTTAATGTCATGGAACGTCCATGAAACAAGTTGTAGACAGCTATAAACAGTCGTTCTCTCACTAGTACATAATAATAACAACACATCAGCCTCCCATCCCCCATCCCCCATCCTCCCCCTCCTCCTTCCACACACGGCGGTTGGGAGTCTCACACAGGTCCACTCACACTGCATAGTAACTTCGATGATACAGTTCTCCTCTCCCACGTCGTTGCTGGCCGTGCACCTGTACACGCCCGAGCTCTCCTGACTGAGGTTCCTCAGCGTCACAATCTCAGGGTTCTTCAGATCTGCAACAAAGAGCCACACGAATGCCCATCACATTGACAGAACATGACGAAAGGTGCAAAATGTTATAGAACGGGTTATCCTACGTGTTTACTGTCTACAATTACAATCCCAGATTCGGAAAGATTTGTTTATGTACCTTAAATTCAGCCTCTCCATTAACAAAAGTGTAATCTGAACCATATTTACACCCATGCTAGTGACATTTATCGTCAAAGTTACCATGGCAATGTCATTTTGTGAGTGCAGTGTAACAATGATCTTCTTGTAGCTATATTACAAACGTCTTCATTGGACAGAATAACAACAGAAGACTATTTTTAAATAGTTTTACATTACTATAATTCATTCATCTTCCGTTATTGCTTTATCCTGATCAAGGAAATCCATCTAGCATGTTTCTGCGAGGTGGCTAGCACGTTTGCTTCACACCGCCAGGTGTGTGGAGTTTGTATGTTCTCCCCGTGCTGCGGGGGTTTCCTCCGGGTACTCCAGTTTCCTCCCCCAGTCCAAAGACATGCATGGTAGGCTGACTGGCATGTCCAAAGTGTCCGTAGTGTATGAATGGGTGTATGAGTGTGTATGTGATTGTGCCGTGCAATGGACTGGCACCCCATCCCTGCCTCATGTCCGACACTCCCTGGGATAGGCTCCAGGTTCCCCGTGACCCTGTAGGATAAGCGGTATAGAAGATGGATGGATGGAAGTTTCTGGAAGGTAGGGGGAAACTGGAAAACCCACAAAGACATGGAGAGAACATGTGAAACTCTACAGCGACTGTAACCCATGCTCAGGATCTTCTTTTTTTGCACCCAGCATGTTGGTCAGTGTACATCATGACACAAACACACATGTTTCTAATCTACACAAAGATTTGAAGTGTGAAAATAATCTGACTCCAATGTTTACACTGTCATTGTTCTATTTAGGAGATAATGAAATGGATTCGTTTCATACTGGTCATTTAGGTGAGTGCATGAAATGTGTCTTTATTTCTTATTGATCTATCAGAGGGATTATCATCAGATTATTTACTGTAGATGGGTGTGAATGTAGCTTCTAAACACTATACACTGTGTGTAGTATTCTGTCATATTAGTTGTGTTAGTTTTACAGATGGAGCTGACTGAACTCATAACATTAGCTTTCTCTCCATGCTAATGTAAACTCAGCCGTTCATTTGTTACATGAATCACTGGCAGAACAACTTTCTTTCTTTCTTTCTTTCTTTCTAAATAACATTCTATGTGTTTGTCTGTGTAGTGGGATGTTGCGTTGCTCATTGTTCTCATGTTCACATTTTTAGACTAGCTACTTTTAAAACTGTAGTTAGCTAAAAGCTGAAAAAATGTTAGCTACCAAAAAAATGTAACTACCTCAACACCTCTCCTTTTTGTTCCCGCTTCTTTGCTGAAAACTAATCAGAGGTCAGCAGTAGCCTGACCTTGACCTAGATTACCTGGACTGGTAATGGCACATTTTCATTTATTATTATTATTAATGTGGTTCTGGAGTGCTTTCTGAGTGGTCCTTGGCTCTCGGGCTACTCTTCTGACTATTCTTAATTCTATGCTTAATTAAACATGGTTAAGAAACACTCTGTTATAAAAAATTCAACATGAACTGTTTAAACGTTGTGTTAAAAATAAAAGGTAAATGGCACACTTATATAGCGCTTTTATCCAAAGCGCTTTACACCGTGTCTCATTCACCCATTCACACACCAACACTTCGGCATGCGGAGTCATGCAGGCCAGGAATCGACCCGCCAACCCTACGGTTAGTGGACGACCCGCTCTACCACCGGAGCCACAGCCGCCCCTAAAAAAATGGTACAAAAACTAGATGTTATAATATTAAATAGTTTCATAGCTGATGATGTTATCAGCTGTGAGGGAAATTACTCATATTTACTTTGTAATAGTTTTGTTCTAGTTCTGTTTCATTCTCATCAGAGGATAACGCCTAAGAAGTCCATGTCATGTCACGGAGATCAGTACAGAATGTTTATCTGCTTACAGAGACACAAACATGTTCTTCTGTTCAAGGCTCGTCTAAACATCTTCCAAGACCCTAAAACAAAGCCTGTTTGAACTGCCTCAAACGGCTTCTTATCGGTACACAGAATTATGTCATGCTCTGCGTTTCATATATATAGTAGTGGGTCAGTATAAGGGCTTCAATGCGCTCTCATTATTCTATCCTGCTTTATTCTATCCTGTATTAACCATCTTTTTGTAAATTTCCACGACACAGCGTTGCTCTATTACTTGCTCAGTTACAAACTACTATATTAACGCACATTACCACATTGCTAGTGGGAAACGTAGTTAAATTTATAGCTTTGATAGCTGTTTCCTGTGTAAATTATGGGATGTCGAGTTTCATCATGTACTGAATTGCCTCAAACTGCATGTCACTGAGTATTAATGAATATATTAATAACATCAGAATGTGTGAATGTGAGTGTGTGCTTAGTGTACAAGAGCCTGTGTGTGTGTGTGTGTGTGTGTGTGTGAGTCAGGATGATGCATGCCTCTGCAGTGCCTCCAGCAGATGAACAGTTCATGCGCTCCTCTGCCTGTGATGAAGTGTTCGTGTCCACAACAACACACCATGATGGTGGAGCAGTGACGGGGCGTGCTCAAAACGACTCCGGCCCGAGAGCCATTCCTCACTCTGAGCCACGACGGCCGTTTACTCATCCTGTGCATACTGCTCACTCGCTCTACCCCTCCCTTATCCCTCTCTTACACTAACAGCCAAAGAAAACTAATTAGTGTGAACAGGTGTTGTTTGGTGCACATCGTTAATTGCTGGACTCGGGTGAGGGCATGGTCCGGCAGAATCGAGCTTAGTTTAGAGATGTTTAGAGATGTAAACAGGTGTTAAACACACTCCTCGCACACACACACAGCGCCGGTGGAAGTGTATGATGTGTATGGTGAAAACACTGAGTTCTGTTTAATAACCAGAGCCATGTTTTTACTTAATTAAACATCTGACAAACTCACAAATATTCTTATTTAATATTCCCAACTTCTGCATACAATGTTTTTTCATAGTCTCTTCATAGTATTTCAGGGTATTATGTACCGAAGCTCCAGGTTTTTCCACTAATCGAATCGAAGGAGGTTATGGACGACGTATGCGCTCCATAACAGCCAAACGAAATGGAACTTGGGGCTGAAACAAGAATTTTGCGATCGCTCAAGAAAGCACAATATCACTTTATTTAAGATCCACAATATTTTGGCACGATATGTCGAGAATCAGAGCACAATCTCTGCTTTTTAACCAAACGTGTTCATTTTGGTATTTAATCCTGAGCTACAGTCAACTGACGCCAAAATACGTAAGGAATAAAACACTTGGGGGTGTGTCGTTAGAGAAAATTAATCGACGATACAGCGTGTAAGGCGGAATTACCGCTACCACTACGAAGGTGATTCTTTTCCAGCTCGTTCTGAAGCCTTTTATTCTAAAAAGATGTTATACCACACAGATATTTAAAATATATTAAAGCCATACCATACATTTTATATGTTTATAGTTGCATTTAACAGTAAATGGTCTGCACTTATGTAGTGCTTTTATCCAAAGCACTTTACACTGGTTCTCATTCACCCATTCTCACACACACTCACACAGCAATGGTAGCAGAGCTGCCATGCAAGGCGCTAACTTGCCATTGGGGGTAACTTGGGGTTCAGCGTCTTGCCCAAGAACACTTCGACACGTGGAGGCACGTGGGCCGGGAATCGAACCGCCAACCCTACGATTAGTGGACGCCCCGCTCTACTACCTGAGCCACAGCCACCCCATGTTAATGTTAGGGAATGTACATGAAACAAGTTATTTCCTGTTATCACTTACATTACAGCAGCTATAAACGGTAGTTCTCCTCGACAGACTCTTATTTGGATAGCACTTTACGATAACAGTACCTGAATAATCAATAATCATGCACTAATACCTGAATTAAACTAAACATGAACTAATGATGAGTTAAGGCATGTACTAATCACGGATTAACGAAGAGCTAACCTTAACTATGGCATGAGTCTTATGAATTCATGCGTGAATAACGACCACCTTAATGATTTAACTAACAAACATTATGCACACATGAATTCATAAAACTCACGTCATAGTTAGCTCTTCATTAGTTCGTGATTAGTACATGCCTTAACTCATCATCAGTTCATCTTTAAGCAAGTATTAATTCAGGTATTAGTGCATTGTCAAAATTTGTTGCCGAAATTAACTTAGGAACTGAGAAATTACCAAACGCAAAGCTATACATTTACTGACTGTTAAAAAGTGCTGACACTGGAGACGCCTTCCATAAATGTCCATAAAAGACTTCCATCTTGTGCGATATTTGTGGATATGTGTTTATCCCGTTGGACTTTTGGTGACTCGACCTCCACGGTGTAGCAGATGTAAATGAGACCTTGGTGCTCAGTGTAGTGAATTGTGTAGGTGTCCTACTCACCGATGAGAGCGAACTCCGGCAGCTTTCCCACACTTTTGCCCTGGTCCAGAACTCTCTCCCACTTATAGTAGATGGGGTCGGAGCCGTCGGAAGACTTACAGCTCAGTTTCACATCGCTGCCCTCGAGCAAGTGTCCGTCCATCCGACATTGCGGCTTAGACGGCTTCACTGCACGGCACAGAGAGGGAGAGAAAAGAGAGAGCGAGAGCAGTGAGAGAAGAATCGTTGTTAGAGAATGGGGAGGGAATAAACAGAGAAAAGGGTGAGATTTTGTCAGATGTATTTAATCGGAAAGAAATGGGAGGAAGTGTCGGCGAGAAAATGTAGAGAGAATGGAGAAATAATAAGGAGAGGAGAAGGAAAGGATCGGGAGTGAAATTAGAGAGTAGACCGGCAGAGAATTGGGAGGGAAAACCAGAGAATTCGTAAGAGAAGATATGAAGAGAACGTCAGAACATGGAGGAGAAGTGGAAGAGAATAGGGTGATAACGGTAAGAGAATGGAGAGAAAAGGGAAGGCCGTGGTGAGAAAACAGGATGGAAAATAAGATAGAACTTAGCGAGAGAGTATTGAGAAAATACGACGGGAAATGAGAGATGAATTTGATGATGGGGAGACAATAGGGAGAAAACAGAGAAAAGAACGAGAACAGGGGGAGGATTGGAAGAGAATAGAGAGAAAATGGGGAGAAAAGTAAGAGAATATGAAGAGGAGAGTAGAGCAAGGATAGAAAGAGTGAGACTGAAGGGAAAAAGGGCGGGAGGGGGTTCATGAGAAAATTGGGAAATAAACTAGAAAGAAATAGGAGAGATGATGGAGAGAATAATGAGAAAAAAGCAGAGAAAAATGGAGAGCTTGGGGGAGAAATAAGAGAAAATGGAAACCGTAAGGATAGAATAGAGCGAATGGGGAAGGAAATGAAAGAAGTGGAGTAACTGGGCAGAGAACTCAGAGGAAATGTGCAGAAAAATGAAAGAGTATAGTGAACGAATAAAAAAAAAGATTATAGAGACTATTAAGAGAATGGTGAGAAAATGGAAGAGACATGAGAGAGAAGAGGATGAGAGAATAAAGAATAGAAAGAGCGGATGGGGGAGAGAACTGGGAGAGAATAGAGAGAAAAGAAGGAAAGAAATCAGACACAAATGGAGAGATTAAGGAGAGAATAGGCAGAAGAGAAAGAGACAATAGGGAAATAAATGAGAAATAAATAATGAGATTATGGAGAGAAGTGAGAGAGGAAAGGAGAGATTATGGAGAGAGTAATGAGAAAATAGGGAACGGCATGAGAGAAAAAGAGAGAGATTAGACATAAAAAACAAAAGGGATAGAATCAGATGATGAGTGGAAGAGTCATATGACATGTGCTTTAGATTGAGGCTGATTGGCATGTCCAAAGTGTCCGTAGTGTATGAATGTGTATGTGTGTGTGTGTGTGTGTGTGTGTGTCCTGTGATGGACTGGCACCCCGTCCAGGGTGTAACCCCGCCTTGTGCCCCATGCTCCCTGGGATAGGCTCCAGGTTCCCCGAGACCCAGTAAGATTAAGCGGTCTAGAAAATGGATTGATGGATGCTTTAGATTGTTAATTCATTCATAAATAAATAAATAAATAAATAAATAAATAAATGAAAGGAAGCAGATCAAATGTTCACGTGGCTCACACAGACAGTCTGTACAGTCCTGTGCCTCCCCTCAGCTCTTTATTGATCCTGTCTACAAACACACACTTGAGGGAATAGGAGGATTTGATTTCAGTATCTGTGTGTGTGTGTGTGTGTGTGTGTGTGTGTGTGTAAGAGATAAAACACAGACTTGGCTAAACCAGCAGAACTCACTGCTCTGTTGTATACAGTTAGTGTGCGGCTGGAGGCTAAATTCTACACACAAAGGCAAACGCGCACACACACGCACACACACACACACACACACACACACACACACACACACACAGAGCGAGGGAAACAGTGCCAGACCATTATCTCTGCGGCGGAGAAAATATGCAAATGCTCGCTGCCCAAAATTGAGAGTGTCACCATAAAGCTGACAGCAATTTGTAAAGACCTTGAAGTTTATCCACTGCAGTGTCTTCATACAGAGGAGAGAGAGAGAGAGAGAGAGAGAGAGAGAGAGAGAGAGAGAGAGAGAGAGTGAAAGAATGAGACAGAGAGACATGGGGGAAGACAGAGAGGAGTGAGAGCTTTTAATGCTGAAGAGAAAATTTCCTGTTTAAAATGAAAATTCAAAGTACCTTTTAGTCTCTTCTACCTGAAACACACACACACACACACACACACACACACACACAGAGCTAAAGCCATCCACCGCTCTCTTCCCTTTCTGTAACGATTCATTAAGCGTTTTCTGTATGCATGAGTAACACTGAGAAACTGACAACTCATCTGTTTCTAATGTTTTATTAAATGCTAATGAATGTTTATCGATGCTAATGGGATATTATTATAACTCTTTGACAATATTGATATCAACCAGGTGAGAGAGAGAGCGAGAGATAAATTGAAAGCGAGAGTGAGAGGTGAGAGATACAGAAAGGGATGGGGGACAGAGTGGGATATGGATAGACAGAGGTAGAGGAGAAAATAAGAACAAGACATGGAGATAGATAGTAGACAGAGAGAGAGACAGACTGAGAAATGAAGAGAGAGTGAAAGAGAAAACGAGACAGATACAGGGAGAGAGACAGAGAAAAAAGAACGAGAGAGATAAAGAGAATGAGAGCAAGGCAGAGAGAGACACAACTAGAGAGGCAGAGAGAAGGGTGCTAGAGAGAGAGACAGGGAAACAGACAGAGAGAAAGACACAAAGACGAAATGAGAACAAAACAGGGAGAGAGACTGGCAGAAAGATAGATAGAGAGAGAGAGTGAGAATGAGACAAGGCGATAGACAGAGAGAGACAGGAAGAGAAACAGAGACAGGAACAGACACAGGGAGGGAGACAGAGGGAAAGAGTGAACAAGAGAAAGTGAGAGACAGAGAGAGAGAGGGACAAAGAGATACAGAGAGATACAGAGACACAGAGAGAAGAGAAACAAAGAGAGATAGACATGGATGGAGACAAAGAGACAGAGAGCGAAAGAAAGAGAGCGAATGAGAGAGAGAGAGAGAGAGACAAAGAGAGATAGACATACATGGAGACAAAGAGATAGACAGCGAAAGAAAGAGAGCGAATGAGAGAGAGAGAGAGACAAAGAGAGATAGAGAGCAAATGAGAGAGACATAGAGATAGAGAGTGAAAGAAAGAAGGTGAATGAGAGAGAGAGACAAAGAGCGATAGAAAGCGAAAGAGAGAGCAAATGAGAGACAGAAACAGAGAGATAGACGTGGATGGAGACAAAGAGATAGAGAGCGAAAGAGACAGCGAATGAGAGAGAGAGAGACAAAGAGAGATAGAGAGCAAAAGAGAGAGCGAATGAGAGAGAGAGACAAAGAGAGATAGAGAGCGAAAGAAAGAGAGCGAATGAGAGAGAGAGACAAAGAGAGATAGAGAGCGAAAGAGAGAGCAAATGAGAGAGAGAGAGACAAAGAGAGAGAGAGAGCAAAAGAAAGAGCGAATGAGAGAGAGAGACAAAGAGAGATAGAGAGTGAAAGAGAGAGCGAATGAGGGAGAGAGATACAAAGAGATAGAGAGCGAAAGAGAGCGAATGAGAGAGAGAGAGACAAGGAGAGATAGAGAGTGAATGAGAGAGAGAGAGCGAGAGCGAGAGAGAGAGCAAGAGAGCGAGAGAGAGAGAGAAAGAGAGAATAATGCTGCTGTCTAATGGACGACTCCAGTCCTGACAGTACCACTGTCTGTCTCTCTGTCCTTGAACACGTGTAGTGATTTGCGGCTCCTCTGCTGTGTAATTGTCATTGGATCACTTGAATCTATTCAGAACAGCATTACAATTAAAACTTCACCACAGAGGACAACGCATCCCACTGCACCCTGCTCTGCTGCAACCTGAAGCCTTCCGAATTAAGCAGAAAGTGAGCAGAACCTCTCGAACGTCACTGTTTCCAATCCTCCGGCGTTCCCGCTGAAGCGTCCGTTCCATCAGAGATGACTTGGCAACAACATGCGCCATTTAATGGAAACCAGATCTGCTGAAATATCACAAGAACCCTCTCTGTGCCTCGTACAGGGCCGACAGCACACCGAGTTTCTTTACAGACGTGACAAGCTTTTCATTCTGTATCGAACACCTCAGAGTCCATCTCGCCATCTCTCAAACCAATTCGCAATAATGTCCGGTATAACGAAGACGGGACAAAAGGAAAAATGGACACACAAATTCGAGAAAATTCAAACAACTCAGACTGCATGAAAAACTTTTTCAAATTCTGTTAAACAGATTTCAAATGGATTTGATTAGCATTGAAACATTGCGTCTTTTTCCACCTCCATCTCTACTCCACTGTCACTGATACAGCACCAGGCTGAACAAAACATGACCTTCACTGCATGAGGAAAAAACATAGCATTAGACAGACTCAGGGGCGTAACAATAATCCGATATGGATCCGATTAAGACGATACTCTGATTAAGAAACTAGCATGTAAACAGAGATTATTGATGACCTTAATCCGATTAAAGTCGTACTGGAAGTAAACACAAATGGAATTAAGACGTGTGGAGTATTTCCTGTTTTAGTCGCGTTATCGACGTGCGTTACAGACACGTACACACCTTAATCACACTATTAACGTCGTGTGAGAGTTTTCACCACATTGTGTGACAGGACATGATCACACACAGCAGCGCTCAACTGTTTGACTGCAAACAAGAGAGCACGGCTGCGTCCCAAACCGCATACTTGCCTACTATATAGTAGGAAGTGAAATACATGTATCTCAGCTACTATATAGACGTTAAGTACGCGGTTTGGGACGCAGCCCACGGCTTCAAGCAGTCGTCTATTTACACGTATAGCATGACGAATAATTAACTGCACTTGAAGCGTTCGTAAAATTAAAAATGAAACACCCAAAACTGTATACGGTTCCATAACAAAGACCAACTGTATGCCGATACGTGAAATTCTGGAGGGAACGTCGGACGGCGTGGCGTGGGGACGTAATGATGTTTACACAGACAGCAGTAATGTAATTATTGACCTTATTCTGAATAAGACAGTATTCTGATTAAGGTGTTTACATGAGTCGCTTTTAGAATATTCCTTTCGTGTTCAGGTTTTACACGTTATAGAACATAGATCGATTAATGTCACGTCATTACGTCACCGTGCCACGCCGTCCGACGTTCCCTCCAGATTTATTGTTGAATAATGGGTTGTGGACAGGTACCGCCCAACTTAGATATCGGTATGGGTAAAATCCACTATCGTACACCCCTCCAAAGTCTCATCCAACACCATCGTCAATCAAAGATAGTTAGGGGGCCCAATAGGATGATGGTATATTGCACATAGTCTCACAAGCCTATTTTGGGAGAATTGTATATTATTGGGAAAAAAAAAATTAACTTTTTATTTTCCCAAAAATGGACATTCGACATGGTTTCCCAGGCGACCAAACATTATTTAAAATAGGGGTCTATTTGTGACAAGAGTTTTATCATACTGTACTGTGATGTCTTCTAATGTCCGCTAACATAACGCTACATAGATACTCACACACAGCATGTGACCAATTTTGATCAACCAAAAATAAATGATCAACCCCTCCCCGACGACGAAAGACAGACACTAACAATGTGGAGAGCGGCGAAATCAAATCATCAGAAGCAGGAATCCAATTGAAGCGTTATTAGGTGGTCTGGTTAGTAGGAAATGAGACCTGAAGAGAGATGTTTCCTGGAAACCGGGCGCAGTGGGAGGTGCTCTTACCCAGGACCACGAGATTGACCTGGGTCCAAAGGTACTTCCCCCCTGTCTTCACTTTGCAGTGGTACTCGCCAGAGTCGCTCAGCTGCAGATCGTTGATCAGAAGAGAGGCGTCTCCGTTCAAGTAGTCGCCGGCGAAGGACAGGCGGCTCGCCTGGTTATCGTTGGTGTAGACCTCGTTGTTGAAAAACGTGATGATCTGAGAGAGAGAGAGAGAGAGAGAGAGAGAGAGACAGAGAGAGAGAGAGAGCGAGACCGAGCATTAATAACAAGTCAGAGATGCGTGTGTTAAGTCTATATAAACCGGGAGCTGTTACTGTGAGTCCCTTGAGCCATTCTGAATATGTGCAAAGCGAGGACGTAAACTTTTTTGCCACACAAACACGTCTTACTATCCTTGTGAGGACCTTCCAATGAAATCATTATTAATGAACCTAATTAACACCATGATTCACTCAAATCTAACCGTAACCTTATCTTTAGTTTTTAAATAAAAGTTAAAAAAAAAAAATGCAGTTTGCCTCGTAGGGACCAGCCAAACGTCCCCACAAGTCAATATACTCCTCAGACATTCCTATCCTTGTTGGGTCCCCACCATGGCATAAAAACATGTCCGCATACACACACAGATACAGTAAATGAATGTGACAGTGTTTGAACTGCCTACAGTAACAACACCCTAAATGGCAATGCCAGTGTGTATCAATGCTCCAGCTGTGTCCACCTGCGTGCACACACACACACACACACACACACACACACACACACGTGCACACACACTTCCAGACAGAGCTATAGGCATATCCATTTGTATCATATCCATATTTATGTGTATGGATGTGTATGTAACTACCTGTTATTGATGCTGTTGTTGTTTAAGTGTATCATATTACTCAGCATGTGTTTCTTCCGGGTACTCTGTTTCCTGCCACCTCCCAAAAACATGCTGGAAGGTTGATTGGCCACTATAAATTGCCCCTAGGTGTGAGTGTGTGTGCATGTTGTGCTGTGATGGATTGGCCTTCCATTCACAATGCATTCCTACTTAATTCCCAGTATTCCTGGGATAAGCTCCAGATCCGCAGTGACCCTGACCAGGATGAAGCACATGAATAAATAAATGAATGCATCATATCACATACTTTTGATCGACTGATGAACTCCAGGTTCCATCTGAATGTTAAATATGTTTTTAAAAATGCCATTTTTTCCCTCGTTTGAATACTTTCTTTTCCCTCAAACACGTCCTTTTCTCCCCAAAAGGAAATACACTGTTTATCGTTTCCTTTTTTTAAACACTTAAACACCGCTTTTTTTTTCTTTTTCTTTTTTTGACGTATTTCTGAAATGGAATATTTGGGTGGGCGGAGCTTCCATGTTATCCAGTGTAATTTAAAACATGGAGATCCAAGCCTGCAGTTGATCGTGTTGAACTACTCACCTCCCAAAACACTACCGACACATGAGGAGGAAATCCTGCTAGTGTGGGAGGTGAAGGAAAAAGTTTCCAATTTGAGGCCATGTTTATTTAAGGCCAGTTAGTAATGAACGGAATGCTGAGGCTAATGTTTATACTCCCCTTCACGAGCATCTCCGGCAACTCAGGAGGTAGGGGGAGGTGTCATATAAAACAAGGATGAAATGATTGGTTATAATGATAATGAGTCTTTATTAATCACATATACACTACAGCGAAATTCTTTTCTTCGCATACCCCAGCATGTCAGGAAGTTGGGGTCAGAGTGCAGGGTCAGCCACGATACAGCGCCCCTGGAGCAGAGAGGGTTAAGGACCTTGCTCAAGGGCCCAACAGTGGCAGCTTGGCAGTGCTGGGGCCTGAACCCCTGACCTTCAGATCAGTAACCTTACGCAGAGCCTTAACCACCAAGCCACCCCTGCTCCTCATATAATATTTTTTTTTCACCCACAACTATACTGTGATATAATAAAAAACAGGTGTTTACAGGTGTTTAGAGGAGGGAAGAAGTGGTTGCACGTTAGTGGATGATTATGGACAAAGAAGATTAGTGATTAGTATACTTAAAAGACACATGATGCATGAGGCATGATGGTCAGGTGTCCACAAACTTTTGGTCATCTAGTGTACGAATTGTCTACA